>NW_025535220.1:105000-111569 GCF_020615455.1 Coregonus clupeaformis | reverse complement strand
ACATTTTACTCAGATCAATCTATAACATTTTATATTTACTACGACACTACATATCGTTTTATAATAGACTTGTTTTGGTTGTTTTCAATGTTCTAATTCTGGTGGCAGCGGCACTACGAACACACGTCACCTCATTCCTATGTCTCTCCTTCAGACCAGAGCAGTATGGGTGTGCACCATATAGGGAAAAGGGTGCCATTTCAGATGGCGTGTCCATGTACATTTGATAACATAACAAAGTCTAGGTCCAAGAGGCTTCTAAACAGCTTCCACCCCCAAGCCGTAAGACTCCTGAACATCTAATCAAATGGCTGCCCAGACTATTTGCCGTACCAGGAGGAATAACGCTGTCCTCCTCTGGCACACTGAAGCCAAGTTCCCACCCCAGTATAGAGGAAACCTCCACTGACTGTTTAAGGTACAGTGTACACACACACACACACACACACACACACTATGACATTTCCCATGTCGTCAACCAGGGACCTTTTATCCCAGAGGAGTATGACCTGAGAACTAAGGACACCACCAACACATGATCTACGTCAACCAGGGACCTTCTATCCCAGAGGAGTATGACCTGGGAACTAAGGACATCACCAACATGATCTACGTCAACCAGGGACCTTCTATCCCAGAGGAGTATGACCTGGGAACTAAGGACACCACCAACATGATCTCGTCAACCAGGACCAACGTAGGCTGGAGCTCATCCAAGGAGATCAATGAAGCCGCTACGGGACCAATACAGGCTGGAGCTCATCCAATGACATCACTGAAGCTGCTGTGCTGCTCTTCTGACACTGCGATCCTCAACAGCAGCATTCTGGGAAATTACGTTTTCTACCCAGAGAAGTCTGAGCCTTTGATTGGCTGACAAGATAATACATATTTCTAATTTCACAAACCTGTCTGAGGAAAAAGGGTGATTTGGGACGTAATGCTGATTATTTGCCACTAGAGGGCGATTTAAGATGTACTACTAATTATTGGCCACTAGGAGTGTTGATCAAAGAACAGATAAAGGTTAAAATCAACTGTAACTTCCATCCCTTGATATTGTCCTCACTCTCTCTCTCTCTCTCTCTCTCTCTCTCTCTCTGTCTCTCTCTCTCTCTGTCTCTCTCTCTCTCTCTCTCTCTCTCTCTCTCTCTCTCTCTCTCTCTCTCTGTCTCTCTCTCTCTCTCTCTCTCTCTCAATTCAATTCAATTTAAGGGCTTTATTGGCATGGGAAACGTGTGTTAACATTGCCAAAGCAAGTGAAGTAGATAGTAAACAAAAGTGAAATAAACAATAAATATTAACAGTAAACATTACACTCAGAAGTTTCAAAAGAATAAAGACATTTCAAATGAGACTCTCTCTCTCTCTCTCTCTCTCTCTCTCTCTCAAACACTGTTCTACTATTACTTAAATCAGCGTGGGGAGGTGTCTAACTGTATGGAGAGAAGAGAGGGAGGGAGAGGAGGAGGGGAGGGCCAGCGTGGGGAGGGAGGGGGAGAGTGAGGGCCGCGGGGAGGGATTTCCAAGCCCGGCTCGGGGAACCCTGGGTTCAGTGTCCATAATAGTCCCAGCATCCAAATCAGCCGCTAATCCGTTCCTTGAATGTTCCCACCGAATAAAACACCTGGGCGACGCCAGCTCTCGGCTTTAGATCAAGGGCAACAGGATTAGGTTTAGCTAAATATACAGCTCCCTCTGGGTTTATCCAACAGCTGATAGCCTAACAGGGTGAGCTCTGATAGTGGTGACGGTCTCTGCCTCTCTCTCTACTCTATAAGCCACAGAGATCCTGCTCCACATTTCTCCGTCTCTGGTTCCGATGGGTCTGTTAATGGAGGTGTCCTCCCGTCGCTCAAACTGAGTTTAGGGGACCTGTTTTCGAGCTACTTGTCGGACGGTATGCCCTGCCTCCAGTCCGAACCGCTGCAGGAGCCGATGGCCTCGGACGGAGCGACTCCCGACCCCTCCTCTCCTTCTAACTCTCCCTGCCCGGGCGGGGAGGAAAGGCCTGCGGTGACCAGTGCCGGATGGTTTTTCTCGCCGCTGTGGAGCCCTCGGACCAAGACGCGTCGATGGGGGTTTGGGAGCGGAGTGGACAGCGACAGGGTGGAGGTTTGGCTGGATGATCACTCGTCCAGGTAAGAACATAATGGGATGTAGAAAGTGTGTTTCTTCATCCTGGTCAAAAATAGTACACTATATAGGGCAGTGTTTCTTCATCCTGGTCAAAATAGTACAGTATATAGGGAAGTGTTTCTACATCCTGGTCAAAATAGTGCACTATATAGGGCAGTGTTTCTTCATCCTGGTCCAAATAGTACACTATATAGGGCAGTGTTTCTACATCTCATCCTGGTCAAAATAGTACACTATATAGGGCAGTGTTTCTTCATCCTGGTCAAAATAGTGCACTATATAGGGCAGTGTTTCTTCATCCTGGTCAAAATAGTTCACTATATAGGTCAGTGTTTCTTCATCCTGGTCAAAATAGTGCACTATATAGGGCAGTGTTTCTTCATCCTGGTCAAAATAGTACACTATATAGGGCAGTGTTTCTTCATCCTGGTCCAAATAGTACACTATATAGGGCAGTGTTTCTTCATCCTGGTCAAAATAGTTGCACTATATAAGGCAGTGTTTCTACATCCTGGTCAAAATAGTACACTATATAGGGCAGTGTTTCTTCATCCTGGTCAAAATAGTACACTATATAGGGCAGTGTTTCTTCATCCTGGTAAAAATAGTACACTATATAGGGCAGTGTTTCTTCATCCTGGTCCAAATAGTACCTATATAGGGCAGTGTTTCTTCATCCTGGTCCTGGTCAAAATAGTACACTATATAGGGCAGTGTTTCTTCATCCTGGTCCAAATAGTACACTATATAGGGCAGTGTTTCTTCATCCTGGTCCTGGTCCAAATAGTACACTATATAGGGCAGTGTTTCTCCATCCTGGTCAAAATAGTGCACTATATAGGGCAGTGTTTCTTCATCCTGGTCAAAATAGTACACTATATAGGGCAGTGTTTCTTCATCCTGGTCAAAATAGTACACTATATAGGGCAGTGTTTCTTCATCCTGGTCCAAATAGTACACTATATAGGGCAGTGTTTCTTCATCCTGGTCCTGGTCAAAATAGTACACTATATAGGGCAGTGTTTCTTCATCCTGGTCCAAATAGTACACTATATAGGGCAGTGTTTCTACATCCTGGTCCAAATAGTACACTATATAGGGCAGTGTTTCTACATCCTGGTCCAAATAGTACACTATATAGGGCAGTGTTTCTTCATCCTGGTCAAAATAGTACACTATATAGGGCAGTGTTTCTTCATCCTGGTCAAAATAGTACACTATATAGGGCAGTGTTTCTACATCCTGGTCAAAATAGTACACTATATAGGGCAGTGTTTCTTCATCCTGGTCAAAATAGTACACTATATAGGGCAGTGTTTCTTCATCCTGGTCAAAATAGTACACTATATAGGGCAGTGTTTCTTCATCCTGGTCAAAATAGTACACTATATAGGGCAGTGTTTCTTCATCCTGGTCAAAATAGTACACTATATAGGGCAGTGTTTCTTCATCCTGGTCCTGGTCAAAATAGTACACTATATAGGGCAGTGTTTCTTCATCCTGGTCTGTCAAAATAGTGCACTATATAGGGCAGTGTTTCTTCATCCTGGTCAAAATAGTACACTATATAGGGCAGTGTTTCTTCATCCTGGTCAAAATAGTACTATATAGGGCAGTGTTTCTTCATCCTGGTCAAAATAGTACACTATATAGGGCAGTGTTTCTTCATCCTGGTCAAAATAGTACACTATATAGGGCAGTGTTTCTTCATCCTGGTTAAAATAGTGCACTATATAGGGCAGTGTTTCTTCATCCTGGTCAAAATAGTGCACTATATAGGGCAGTGTTTCTACATCCTGGTCAAAATAGTACACTATATAGGGCAGTGTTTCTTCATCCTGGTCAAAATAGTACACTATATAGGGCAGTGTTTCTTCATCCTGGTCAAAATAGTACCTATATAGGGCAGTGTTTCTTCATCCTGGTCAAAATAGTACACTATATAGGGCAGTGTTTCTTCATCCTGGTCAAAATAATACACTATATAGGGCAGTGTTTCTTCATCCTGGTCAAAATAGTACACTATATAGGGCAGTGTTTCTTCATCCTGGTCAAAATAGTGCACTATATAGGGCAGTGTTTCTACATCCTGGTCCAAATAGTACACTATATAGGGCAGTGTTTCTTCATCCTGGTCCAAATAGTACACTATATAGGGCAGTGTTTCTACATCCTGGTCCAAATAGTGCACTATATAGGGCAGTGTTTCTTCATCCTGGTCAAAATAGTACACTATATAGGGCAGTGTTTCTACATCCTGGTCAAAATAGTGCACTATATAGGGCAGTGATTCTACATCTCATCCTGGTCAAAATAGTACACTACATAGGGGCAGTGTTTCTACATCCTGGTCAAAATAGTGCACTATATAGGGCAGTGTTTCTACATCCTGGTCAAAATAGTACACTATATAGGGCAGTGTTTCTTCATCCTGGTCAAAATAGTACACTATATAGGGCAGTGTTTATTCATCCTGGTCAAAATAGTACACTATATAGGGCAGTGTTTCTTCATCCTGGTCAAAATAGTACACTACATAGGGCAGTGTTTCTAATCCTGGTCCAAATAGTACACTATATAGGGCAGTGTTTCTTCATCCTGGTCAAAATAGTGCACTATATAGGGCAGTGTTTCTACATCCTGGTCAAAATAGTGCACTATATAGGGCAGTGTTTCTTCATCCTGGTCCAAATAGTACACTATATAGTGTTTCTTCATCTATATTATAGTTTTTGCCCTAGCACTACACACCTGATTCCACTAATGAAAGGTTTGATGATGAGTTGATTCATGGAATCGGGTGGGTAGTGCTTAGCATTAAGAAACACTGATATAGGGAATAGGGTGTTATTTAAGACTTGTCCTGTGTGTGTGTGTGTGTGTCAGGAGATGGTGGGAAGCTGGTTCGTGGAGACGGTAACCTCTCCCCAGACCTCCAGAGGGCCCAGCAGGTCTCCGTCCGACCCCAGCTCTAGCATGCTCCTCCTGGGCCGCGGCCGGGACACCTTCCCCCTGTCCAGCCCCTCCCTCCGGATCTCCACCTCCGCCTCCATCCCCTCCTTGTCCCAACCCCCCTCTCACCAGACCTCCACCCTCTCCACCCCCCGGTGGAGTGACCCCCTCACCCTCGAGAGGGCGGGCAGTTGCTCCCCCCGTACTCCTCGCTCCCTCCACTCCCCCGTTTCTTCTCGCTCCCTCCGCTGTCCCCACTCCCCCCGCTCTTCACCCCGCTCTCCGAGGAGGACTAGATCCTGTGGGCGAGGTGAGCCCTGTGGGCGAGGTGAGGGCTGTGACTGGATGATGAAGCTACTGGCTGGAGGCTCTGGGAGGATAGGCTCTGTGGCGGAGCTCTGCCAGGGGGCCCTGCTACATGCTTTAGAGGTGGTGGGGGCAGAACGCTGCTCTCTGTCTCTGCTCAGACAGGTACTGCTGCTGTTAGCTAGTTACTGTTGGCTGGTTGATAGATAGATAGATAGATAGATAGATAGATAGATAGATAGAGAGATAGAGATAGAGATGATAGATAGATTGATTGATTGATTGATTGATTGGCTGGTTGATTGGTTGATTGAATGATTGGCTGGTTGATTGGCTTGATTGGTTGGTTGATTCATTGATTGGCTGGTTGATTGGTTGATTGGGTGATTGGCTGGTTGATTGGCTTGATTGGTTGGTTGATTCATTGATTGGTTGGTTGATTGACATATTGATTGATTGACATTGATTGATTGGTAGGATTCTTTCTGTTGTCCCACCAGGACCAGGACGGATGTAGGGGATTGGTCCAGGTGGTTGCCCTGACGGGGGGGCCGGGCTGCGTGAAGGAGGAGTCTTCCAGCAACCACGCCCACCTGGAGCTGGTGAAGGGCATCCTTGGATATGTAGTTGCCACGGGGATGCCCATGAACATGACAGGAGATGTGTATGAGGTAAACAAAAACGTCTACTTCTCTCTCAATTCAATTAAATGGGCTTTATTGGCATGGGAAACGTATGTTAACGTTGCCAAAGCAAGTGAAATAGATAATAAACAAAAGTGAAATAAACAATAAAAAATTGACAGTAAACATTACACTCACAAAAGTTCTAAAGGAATAAAGATATTTCAAATGTCATATTATGTCTATATACAGTGTACAAAAGGTAAGATAAATCAACATAAATATGGGTTGTATTTACAATGGTGTTTGTTCTTCACTGGTTGTCCTTTTCTTGTGGCAACAGGTCACAAATCTTGCTGCTGTGATGGCACACTGTGGTTTTTCACCCAGTAGATAAGGGAGTTTAACCAAATTGCATTTGTTTTCAAATTTTGGGTTGTTGAACTCTGAGGGAAATATGTGTCTCTAATATGGTCATACATTTGGCAGGAGGTTAGGAAGTGCAGCTCAGTTTCCACCTCATTTTGTGGGCAGTGTGCACATAGCCTG
>NW_025535220.1:60000-95000 GCF_020615455.1 Coregonus clupeaformis | reverse complement strand
CTAGCCCCTATGCCCCTGACCCCTAACCCTATGCCCCTAACCCCTAGCCTATGTCCCTCAACCCTACACTGGCCCTAGCCTGCCCCTAGCCTCTAGCCCTATGCCCCTAGCCCTGGCCCTAACCCTGCGCCCTAGCCCCTAACCTGCTGCCCTATGCCCCTAGCGCTGCCCCAACTGCCCCTAACCCTATGCCCTGGCCCCTGCCCTTTGCCCCAACCTACTGCCCTATGCTCATGCCCTAGCTCTAACCCCTGTGCCCCTAACCCCTGTGCCCCTAACCACAACCCTGCCCTACTCTGCTACTTTCAACCTATGCCCCTAACCCTAACTTCTGCTACTGGCCTAACCCTGTGCTTTCTGCACTGGCCCCTACCCTAACCCTATGCCCCTATGCCTCCCTATGCCCTGTGCCCTAACCCTATGCTCCCCCAACCTGTCTATTTCTTCTAACCCTGCCTATGCCCCTAACCTGCTCTAACCCTATGCCCTAGCACCCTAGCCCTTTAACTGCCCCCTAACCCCTGGCTACCCTCACTGGCTCCTAACCCCTAGCCCCTAACCCTGGCCCTGTGCCCTAACCCCTAGCCCCTATGCCCCTAACCCCTAGCTTTATGCCCTAACCTATGGCCCCTACTCCTAGCTTTATGCCCCTAACCCCTAGCCCTATGCCCCTAGCCCCTAACCACTAGCTCCTAACCCCTAACCACTGGCTCCTAACCCCTAAGCACTAGCTCCTAACCCCTAAGCACTAGCTCCTAACCCCTAACCACTAGCTCCTAACCCCTAACCACTAGCTCCTAACCCCTAACCACTAGCTCCTAACCTCTACCATGTAGCTCTAAGCCCTAACATCGCTAGCTTTCACTACTAGCCCAGACCCTTTAACCACTAGCGCAATAGCCAACCCTAACGTCTGATTGGCTCTCAGTTTTCTGCCGCTATTTTTTTAGCCTCTAGCACCTAACCCTAGCTATACGCGGAGCATAACTCAGTCGTGGTAAGCACCAGCACTAAATAAGCCGTGCTTCTTTTCAAAATATTATCACAAAATAAGTACCTTGTTTTTTCTCCCTAAAGCTTTCAGTTACACTGGTTTGTCACAATACATAACTTTCTGTGTTTTTAAAAACAAGACAAAACTTTCTGGTTTTAAAAACACAAGGATAAAACTTTCTGGTTTTTAAAGCACAAGCACAAAAAGCCTTTCTGGTTTTTAAAACACAAAACACAATAAATAACTTTCTGGTTCATAAAACACAAGACAAAACTTTCTGGTTTTTAAAACACAAAACACAATAAATAACTTTCTGGTTCATAAAACACAAGACAAAACTTTCTGGTTTATGAAACACAATAAATAACTTTCTGTTTTTTAAAACACAAGACATAACTTTATTTGTGTCTTAGTTGACTGCAGCATTGTGTTAGCTGGGTGGATCCAGCATGGTCACCACTTTTACTATTTCTTTGCTTGGCTTATCAGTCTGGTTTTGGTCGTAAACATTTTCTGTTTCTGTTCGGACGCTGATTGGACCAGCCGTTTTCTGGTTCATTCCAAAACCCCATCAATTGGCTCGAAGGCCAGACTGATAAAAGCAGATCTAAAAGATATTGAACGTAGCGTTCATTCTGGATTCACCAGGCTAGTGTAGTGTTGTCAGGACAGGGCTGGAAATGGAGGGGGAATCTGGGAGCGGAACCAGTGAAATCATTTTAATATTTTAGCGTTGGTATTGAAGGATTCCAGAGTGACTTTCTTCCATTCCTACCCCCCTGTGTGTTGTTACTAATGGTCTATTGTTTAAACAGACAACCTGGTTGACGTGTTCTATTGTTCTGTTGTGTTCTAGAACTCCTTCTCTGGGCTGGTCCATATGGAGGGAGAAGAACAAGGATCAGAGTTCCAGATCTATAAAAGGTTCTAGAAGGTTTTTTACCTCTCGTATCCCTGTTGTATCATTCCATCGACGGCCGTGTTTTGTTTCAGTTTGTGTATACATGATTTAGACCATAGGGATGTGTTTAAGACATAACTGCTCTTGTTGATTTAGTTGACTTGGGACGGTCTTGGTGTACTAAACCATGCCGATATCAGGAGCAAATAGGAATATATTTAAATTGGGAGAAAGTTTGCAAAATACCAGTCATTTTCTCCACATTCCCAGGTTTTCCCACACAATCCTGGTTGGAGGATTCCTGCATTTTATCAGGAGCAAATAGGAATATATTTAAATTGGGAGAAAGGTTGCAAAATACCAGTCATTTTCTCCACATTCCCAGGTTTTCCCAAACAATCCTGGTTGGAGGATTCCTGAATTTGCTCCTTGTTCCTTCCTGGTTCCAGGAATCTTCCAACCGGATCTTCTGGATCACATGGGCATTTGGGGAAAGTTACCTGAATGTCTCAACCTTATTTGGGACTGGTGGCTTTGCACTGATCAGCACCTTATTTGGGACTGGTGGCTTTGCACTGATCAGCACCTTATTTGGGACTGGTGGCTTAGCACTGATCAGCAGTGGACAATTTTTCTATGTTTGATGGTTAATGTAAATAATGTATATTTCTGTGTTTCCATAGAGACTGTAGCATCACTATATTTCTGTGTTTCCATTGAGGCTGTAGCATCACTATATTTCTGTGTTTCCATAGAGACTGTAGCATCACTATATTTCTGTGTTTCCATAGAGACTGTAGCATCACTATATTTCTGTGTTTCCATAGAGACTGTAGCATCACTATATTTCTGTGTTTCCATAGAGGCTGTAGCATCACTATATTAATGTGTTTCCATAGAGACTGTAGCATCACTATATTTATGTTTCCATAGAGACTGTAGCATCACTATATTTCTGTGTTTCCATAGAGACTGTAGCATCACTATATTTATGTGTTTCCAGAGACTGTAGCATCACTATATTTCTGTGTTTCCATAGAGACTGTAACATCACTATATTTATGTTTCCATAGAGACTGTAGCATCACTATATTTCTGTGTTTCCCATAGAGACTGTAGCATCACTATATTTATGTTTCCATAGAGACCGTAGCATCACTATATTTCTGTGTTTCCATAGAGACTGTACCCTCCCAGACATAGACCTGACCCACGCCCTGCAGGTGCTGGTCTCCAAGGAGACACTGAACGTGTCCGGCGCCGATCAGGACCCCCCCACGGGTAGTCTGGTCTGCTGCCCGATCAGAAATGGGAAGACCGGGAAAATCATCGGTGCGTCGCTCTTTCTCCATTTCACATGTATCTTTTCTAGTTTACAGTCTTTTTTATACAGCTATGTTTATATAACTTTAACCTTACTATAGAATTCCATTGACAACAACAGCATGAATTCTATAATCAAATCAATTCAAATCAAATTTTATTTGCCACATGCACCGAATACAACAGTTGTAGACATTACCGTGAAATGCTTACTGACAAGCCCTTAACCAACAATGCATTTATTTTTTGATAAAAAAGTCAAATAAAACAACAACAAAAAAGTGTTGAGAAAAAAAGAGCAGAAGTAAAAATAAAATAACAGTAGGGAGGCTATATATACAGGGGGGTACCGGTGCAGAGTCAATGTGCGGGGGCACCGGCTAGTTGAGGTAGTTGAAGTAATATGTACATGTGGGTAGAGTTAAAGTGACTATGCATAAATAATTAACAGAGTAGCAGCAGCGTAAAAAGATGGGGTGGGGGTGGGGGGGCAGTGCAAATAGTCCGGGTAGCCATGATTAGCTGTTCAGGAGTCTTATGGCTTGGGGGTAGAAGCTGTTAAGGAGCCTTTTGGACCTAGACTTGGCGCTCCGGTATCGCTTGCCGTGCGGTAGCAGAGAGAACAGTCTATGACTAGGGTGGCTGGAGTCTTTGACAATTTTGAGGGCCTTCCTCTGACACCGCCTGGTATAGAGGTCCTGGATGGCAGGAAGCTTGGCCCCAGTGATGTACTGGGCCATACGCACTACCCTCTGTAGTGCCTTGCGGTCGGAGGCCGAGCAGTTGCCATACCAGGCGGTGATGCAACCAGTCAGGATGCTCTCGATGGTGGAGCTGTATAACTTTTTTGAGGATCTGAGGACCCATGCCAAATCTTTTTAGTCTCCTGAGGGGAATAGGCTTTGTCGTGCCCTCTTCACGACTGTCTTGGTGTGTTTGGACCATGATAGTTCGTTGGTGATGTGGACACCAAGAAACTTGACGCTCTCAACCTGCTCCACATGCAGTAGTAAGAGTCGGGTGCCTCTGTTTGGTGTAGGGAGTCTTCTTCTTCTTCTGTGGTTGTTAGAGGCACGCTGTTAGTCGTTGTTGATAGTCGAGGCAGAGATCTTGATATCAGTACGTCTTAAACCAGCGGATTACTGGCTCTTCAGTCTTTATTTACTGATCTATGCACTGACAAGGAAGTCTTGTATTTACTGACTAGGAAGTATTATATTTACTGAATAGGAAGTGTTCTATTTACTGACTAGGAAGTGTTGTATTTACTGATTAGGAAGTATTGTATTTACTGACTAGGAAGTCTTGTATTCACTGAATAGGAAGTATTATATTTACTGAATAGGAAGTGTTCTATTTACTGACTAGGAAATATTGTATTTACTGACTAGGAAGTGTTGTAGTTACTGACTAGGAAGTATTGTATTTACTGACTAGAAAGTGTTGTAGTTACTGACTAGGAAGTCTTGTATTCACTGAATAGGAAGTATTATATTTACTGAATAGGAAGTGTTCTATTTACTGACTAGGAAGTATTGTATTTACTGACTAGGAAGTGTTGTAGTTACTGACTAGGAAGTCTTGTATTTACTGACTAGAAAGTATTGTATTTACTGACTAGAAAGTGTTGTATTTACTGACTAGAAAGTGTTGTATTTACTGACTAGGGTGTGTTGTATTTACTGAATAGGAAATATTGCATTTAATGTCTAGGAAGTATTGTATTTACTGACTAGGAAGTATTGTATTTACTGACTAGGAAGTATTGTATTTAATGAATAGGAAGTATTGTATTTACTGACTAGGAAGTGTTCTATTTACTGACTAGGAAGTATTGTATTTACTGACTAGGAAGTGTTGTAGTTACTGACTAGGAAGTCTTGTATTTACTGACTAGAAAGTATTGTATTTACTGACTAGAAAGTGTTGTATTTACTGACTAGAAAGTGTTGTATTTACTGACTAGGGTGTGTTGTATTTACTGACTAGGATGTGTTGTATTTACTGACTAGAACGTGTTGTATTTACTGACTAGAACGTGTTGTATTCACTGACTAGGAAGTCTTGTATTTACTGACTAGGAATTCTTGTATATACTGACTAGAAAGTGTTGTATTTACTGAGAAAGTGTTTGTCACGGTTTCGGCCGAGGCTGCTCCTCCTCCTTGTTCGGGCAGGCTTCGGCGGTCGTCGTCCCCGGAGTACTAGCTGCCACCGTTCGATGTTTCATGTTTGTTTGGTTTTGTCTGTTTGTACACCTGTCCCTTGTTAGTGTTTGATTTTGTTTCCTATTTAGTTATCGTGTGTTGGGTCAGGTGTTATGTGTGATTGTTATGTCAGCTGTTGCTGTTGATGGGTTTTCTCTCTCGTGTTGTTTGTTGTCGAGAGTCCGCACTGCGTGCGCCTTTTCTTGTTTTTACACACTGTTGCGTAATTTGTTCTTGCCTCCCGGTTGGGTTGGCTATTCACCTGTTTGGAGTTACTATTTTGGATTACTAAAGTCTGTTGACGAACACCCGTGTTCCTGCGCTTGATTCCCTGCACCACATCCACACTCAGCGTTCTGACAGTGTTGTATTTACTGACTAGGAAATATTGTATTTACTGACTAGGAAGTATTGTATTTACTTACTAGGAAGTATTGTATTTACTGACTAGGAAGTATTGTATTTACTGACTAGGAAGTGTTGTAGTTACTGACTAGGAAGTGTTGTATTTACTGACTAGGAAGTATTGTATTTAGGAAGTATTGTATTTACTGACTAGGAAGTATTGTATTTACTGACTAGGAAGTATTGTATTTACTGACTAGGAAGTATTGTATTTACTGACTAGGAAGTGTTGTATTTACTGAATAGGAAATATTGCATTTAATGTCTAGGAAGTATTGTATTTACTGACTAGGAAGTATTGTATTTATTGAATAGGAAGTGTTGTATTTACTGACTATGAAGTATTGTATTTACTGACTAGGAAGTATTGTATTTACTAACTAGGAAGAATTGTATTTAATGAATAGGAAGTATTGTATTTACTGACTAGAAGTATTGCATTTACTGACTAGGAAGTATTGCATTTACTGACTAGGAAGTATTGCATTTACTGACTAGGAATTTGTATTTACTGACTAGGAAGTACTGTATTTACTGACTATGAAGTATTGTATTTATTGACTAGGAAGTATTGTATTTAGGAAGTATTGTATTTACTGACTAGGAAGTATTGTATTTACTGACTAGGAAGTATTGTATTTACTGACTAGGAAGTATTGTATTTACTGACTAGGAAGTATTGTATTTAATGAATAGGAAGCATTGTATTTAGGAAGTATTGTATTTACTGACTGGAATATTGTATTTACTGACTAGGAAGTATTGTATTACTGACTAGGAAGTGTTTATTTAGGAAGTATTGTATTTACTGACTAGGAAGTATTGTATTTACTGACTAGAAAGTATTGTGTTACTGACTAGGAAGTGTTGTATTTACTGAATAGAAAATATTGCATTTAATGTCTAGGAAGTATTGTATTTACTGACTAGGAAGTATTGTATTTACTGACTAGGAAGTATTGTATTTGATGAATAGGAAGTATTGTATTTACTGAATAGGAAGTATTGTATTGACTGACTAGGAAGTATTGTATTTGATGAATAGGAAGTATTGTGTTACTGGGACTAGGTTATTATTGTATTTAATGAATAGGAAGTATTGTATTTACTGAATAGAAAGTATTGTATTTACTGACTAGAAGTATTGTATTTAATGAATAGGAAGTATTGTATTTTACTGAATATGAAGTATTGTATTGACTGAATAGGAAGTATTGTATTTATTGAATAGAGTATTGTATTGACTGACTAAAGTATTGTATTTGATGAATAGGAAGTATTGTATTTAATGAATAGGAAGTATTGTATTTACTGACTAGGAAGTATTGTATTTAATGAATAGGACGTATTGTATTTACTGAATAGGAAGTATTGTATTTACTGACTAGGAAGTATTGTATTTATTTATTTACTGAATAGGAAGTGTTGTATTTAGGAAGTATTGTATTTACTGACTAGGAAGTATTGTATTTACTGACTAGGAAGTATTGTATTTACTGACTAGGAAGTATTGTATTTACTGACTAGGAAGTGTTGTATTTACTGAATAGGAAATATTGCATTTAATGTCTAGGAAGTATTGTATTTACTGACTAGGAAGTATTGTATTTATTGAATAGGAAGTGTTGTATTTACTGACTATGAAGTATTGTATTTACTGACTAGGAAGTATTGTATTTACTAACTAGGAAGAATTGTATTTAATGAATAGGAAGTATTGTATTTACTGACTAGGAAGTATTGCATTTACTGACTAGGAAGTATTGCATTTACTGACTAGGAAATATTGTATTTACTGACTAGGAAGTACTGTATTTACTGACTATGAAGTATTGTATTTACTGACTAGGAAGTATTGTATTTAGGAAGTATTGTATTTACTGACTAGGAAGTATTGTATTTACTGACTAGGAAATATTGTATTTACTGACTAGGAAATATTGTATTTACTGACTAGGAAGTATTGTATTTAATGAATAGGAAGCATTGTATTTAGGAAGTATTGTATTTACTGACTAGGAAGTATTGTATTTACTGACTAGGAAGTATTGTGAAGTTTTTGTATTTACTGACTAGGAAGTTTATTTACTGACTAGAAGTGTTTATTTAGTATTGTATTTACTGACTAGGAAGTATTGTATTTACTGACTAGAAAGTATTGTATTTACTGACTAGGAAGTGTTGTATTTACTGAATAGGAAATATTGCATTTAATGTCTAGGAAGTATTGTATTTACTGACTAGGAAGTATTGTATTTACTGACTAGGAAGTATTGTATTTAATGAATAGGAAGTATTGTATTTACTGAATAGGAAGTATTGTATTGACTGACTAGGAAGTATTGTATTTGATGAATAGGAAGTATTGTATTTACTGACTAGGAAGTATTGTATTTAATGAATAGGAAGTATTGTATTTACTGAATAGAAAGTATTGTATTTACTGACTAGGAAGTATTGTATTTAATGAATAGGAAGCATTGTATTTAGAAGTATTGTATTTACTGCTAGATTATTGTATTTTGACTGGTTTTTCTACTGATAGTTTTATTTGGAAGTTTGTATTTCTACTGTAAATATTTATTTACTACTGGAGTTTTATTGTACTGAATGGAATATTGCATTTAATGTCTAGGAAGTATTGTATTTACTGACTCAAGAAGTATTTTTTCTCTGGAATTTTATTTAATGAATAGGAAGTCATTGTATTTACTGAATAGAAGTATTGTATTGACTGACTAGGAAGTATTGTATTTTGATGAATAGGAAGTATTGTATTTACTGACTAGGAAGTATTGTATTTAATGAATAGGAAGTATTGTATTTACTGAATAGAAAGTATTGTATTTACTGACTAGGAAGTATTGTATTTAATGAATAGGAAGCGCTATTGTATTTACTGAATATGAAGTATTGTATTGACTGTAATAGGACGTATTGTATTTATTGAATAGGAAGTATTGTATTGTACTGACTAGGAGTATTGGCTATTTGATGAATAGGAAGTATTGTATTTAAACTGAATAGGAAGTATTCGTATTTACTGCAATAGCGTTCGAAGAATTGTATTTAATGAATAGGACGTATTGTATTTACTGAATAGGAAGTATTGTATTTACTGGACTAGGAAGTATTGTATTTTACTGACTAGGAAGTATTGTATTTACTGACTAGGAAGTGTTGTATTTACTGACTAGGAAGTATTGTATTTAGGAAGTATTGTATTTAATGAATAGGAAGTATTGTATTTAGGGAAGTATTGTATTTACTGACTAGGGAAGTATTGTATTTACTGACTAGGAAGTATTGATTTACTGACTAGGAAGTATTGTATTTACTGACTAGGAAGTGTTGTATTTACTGAATAGGAAATATTGCATTTAATGTCTAGGAAGTATTGTATTTACTGACTAGGAGTATTGTATTTATTGAATAGGAAGTGTTGTATTTACTGACTATGAAGTATTGTATTTACTGACTAGGAAGTATTGTATTTACTAACTAGGAAGAATTGTATTTAATGAATAGGAAGTATTGTATTTACTGACTAGGAAGTATTGCATTTACTGACTAGGAAGTATTGCATTTACTGACTAGGAAATATTGTATTTACTGACTAGGAAGTACTGTATTTACTGACTATGAAGTATTGTATTTACTGACTAGGAAGTATTGTATTTAGGAAGTATTGTATTTACTGACTAGGAAGTATTGTATTTACTGACTAGGAAATATTGTATTTACTGACTAGGAAATATTGTATTTACTGACTAGGAAGTATTGTATTTAATGAATAGGAAGCATTGTATTTAGGAAGTATTGTATTTACTGACTAGGAAGTATTGTATTTACTGACTAGGAAGTATTGTATTTACTGACTAGGAAGTGTTTATTTAGGAAGTATTGTATTTACTGACTAGGAAGTATTGTATTTACTGACTAGAAAGTATTGTATTTACTGACTAGGAAGTGTTGTATTTACTGAATAGGAAATATTGCATTTAATGTCTAGGGAAGTATTGTATTTACTGACTAGGAAGTATTGTATTTACTGACTAGGAAGTATTGTATTTAATGAATAGGAAGTATTGTATTTACTGAATAGGAAGTATTGTATTGACTGACTAGGAAGTATTGTATTTGATGAATAGGAAGTATTGTATTTACTGACTAGGAAGTATTGTATTTAATGAATAGGAAGTATTGTATTTACTGAATAGAAAGTATTGTATTTACTGACTAGGAAGTATTGTATTTAATGAATAGGAAGTATTGTATTTACTGAATATGAAGTATTGTATTGACTGAATAGGAAGTATTGTATTTATTGAATAGGAAGTATTGTATTGACTGACTAGGAAGTATTGTATTTGATGAATAGGAAGTATTGTATTTAATGAATAGGAAGTATTGTATTTACTGAATAGGAAGAATTGTATTTAATGTCTAGGAAGTATTGTATTTACTGACTAGGAAGTATTGTATTTAATTAATAGGAAGTATCGTATTTAATGAATAGGACGTATTGTATTTACTGAATAGGAAGTATTGTATTTAGGAAGTACTTTATTTACTGACTAGGAAGTATTGTATTTACTGAATAGGAAGAATTGTATTTAATGTCTAGGATGTATTGTATTTACTGACTAGGAAGTATTGTGTTTACTGACTAGGAATATTTTTTTACTAGGACTGTAGAGAGTCTTGGCTGTAGGAAGTATTGTATTTACTAAAGAGTCTTGTATTTACTAGGAAGTTTTGGCTGTAGATCATCTTGGCTGATGAGAGTATTGTATTTACTGGCTGTAGAGTGTTGTTTCTGATCATTATTTCAGATGGTTAGGGACTAGGAGCTAGTGATTAGTGTTGTTTTTACTATAGAGTCTTCTATTTACTAAGATGTCTGTAGATAATGTTGGTTGTAGATAATCTTGGCTGTAGATAATCTTGGTTGTAGAGAATGTTGTATTTACTAGGAAGTCTGTAGATAATCTTGGCTGTATATAATCTTGTATTTACCATGAAGTCTGTAGATTATTTTGGCTGTAGAGACTCTTGACTGTAGAGGATGTTGCATTTACTAGGAAGTCTGTAGATAACCTCGGCTGTAGATAATCTTGTATTTACTAGGAAGTCTTCTAAATGAATAGCATTAGCAGCATTAGGCAAGGTGTTAACCTTTTAGAGTGCGTCAGCCAGGGTACTTAGCAGGGTTGTTGGCTAGACAGTGCCTTAACCATCACCTGATCTACACACCACAGATAGACAGAGCCTTAACCATCACCTGATCTACACACCACAGATAGACAGAGCCTTAACCATCACCTGATCTACACACCACAGATAGACAGAGCCTTAACCATCACCTGATCTACACACCACAGATAGACAGAGCCTTAACCATCACCTGATCTACACACCACAGATAGACAGAGCCTTAACCATCACCTGATCTACACACCACAGATAGACAGAGCCTTAACCATCACCTGATCTACACACCACAGATAGACAGAGCCTTAACCATCACCTGATCTACACACCACAGATAGACAGAGCCTTAACCATCACCTGATCTACACACCACAGATAGACAGAGCCTTAACCATCACCTGATCTACACACCACAGATAGACAGAGCCTTAACCATCACCTGATCTACACACCACAGATAGACAGAGCCTTAACCATCACCTGATCTACACACCACAGATAGACAGAGCCTTAACCATCACCTGATCTACACACCACAGATAGACAGAGCCTTAACCATCACCTGATCTACACACCACAGATAGACAGAGCCTTAACCATCACCTGATCTACACACCACAGATAGACAGAGCCTTAACCATCACCTGATCTACACACCACAGATAGACAGAGCCTTAACCATCACCTGATCTACACACCACAGATAGACAGAGCCTTAACCATCACCTGATCTACACACCACAGATAGACAGAGCCTTAACCATCACCTGATCTACACACCACAGATAGACAGAGCCTTAACCATCACCTGATCTACACACCACAGATAGACAGAGCCTTAACCATCACTGATCTACACACCACAGATAGACAGAGCCTTAACCATCACCTGATCTACACACCACAGATAGACAGAGCCTTAACCATCACCTGATCTACACACCACAGATAGACAGAGCCTTAACCATCACTGATCTACACACCACAGATAGACAGAGCCTTAACCATCACCTGATCTACACACCACAGATAGACAGAGCCTTAACCATCACCTGATCTACACACCACAGATAGACAGAGCCTTAACCATCACCTGATCTACACACCACAGATAGACAGAGCCTTAACCATCACTGATCTACACACCACAGATAGACAGAGCCTTAACCATCACCTGATCTACACACCACAGATAGACAGAGCCTTAACCATCACTGATCTACACACCACAGATAGACAGAGCCTTAACCATCACTGATCTACACACCACAGATAGACAGAGCCTTAACCATCACCTGATCTACACACCACAGATAGACAGAGCCTTAACCATCACCTGATCTACACACCGCAGATAGACAGAGCCTTAACCATCACCTGATCTACACACCACAGATAGACAGAGCCTTAACCATCACTGATCTACACACCACAGATAGACAGAGCCTTAACCATCACCTGATCTACACACCACAGATAGACAGAGCCTTAACCATCACCTGATCTACACACCACAGATAGACAGAGCCTTAACCATCACCTGATCTACACACCACAGATAGACAGAGCCTTAACCATCACCTGATCTACACACCACAGATAGACAGAGCCTTAACCATCACCTGATCTACACACCACAGATAGACAGAGCCTTAACCATCACCTGATCTACACACCACAGATAGACAGAGCCTTAACCATCACCTGATCTACACACCACAGATAGACAGAGCCTTAACCATCACCTGATCTACACACCACAGATAGACAGAGCCTTAACCATCACCTGATCTACACACCACAGATAGACAGAGCCTTAACCATCACCTGATCTACACACCGCAGATAGACAGAGCCTTAACCATCACCTGATCTACACACCACAGATAGACAGAGCCTTAACCATCACCTGATCTACACACCACAGATAGACAGAGCCTTAACCATCACCTGATCTACACACCACAGATAGACAGAGCCTTAACCATCACCTGATCTACACACCACAGATAGACAGATCCTTAACCATCACCTGATCTACACACCACAGATAGACAGAGCCTTAACCATCACCTGATCTACACACCACAGATAGACAGAGCCTTAACCATCACTGATCTACACACCACAGATAGACAGAGCCTTAACCATCACTGATCTACACACCTAAGATAGACAGAGCCTTAACCATCACCTGATCTACACACCACAGATAGACAGAGCCTTAACCATCACCTGATCTACACACCGCAGCTAGACAGAGCCTTAACCATCACCTGATCTACACACCGCAGATAGACAGAGCCTTAACCATCACCTGATCTACACACCACAGATAGACAGAGCCTTAACCATCACCTGATCTACACACCACAGATAGACAGAGCCTTAACCATCACCTGATCTACACACCACAGATAGACAGAGCCTTAACCATCACCTGATCTACACACCACAGATAGACAGAGCCTTAACCATCACCTGATCTACACACCACAGATAGACAGAGCCTTAACCATCACCTGATCTACACACCACAGATAGACAGAGCCTTAACCATCACCTGATCTACACACCACAGATAGACAGAGCCTTAACCATCACCTGATCTACACACCACAGATAGACAGAGCCTTAACCATCACCTGATCTACACACCACAGATAGACAGAGCCTTAACCATCACCTGATCTACACACCACAGATAGACAGAGCCTTAACCATCACCTGATCTACACACCACAGATAGACAGAGCCTTAACCATCACTGATCTACACACCACAGATAGACAGAGCCTTAACCATCACCTGATCTACACACCACAGATAGACAGAGCCTTAACCATCACTGATCTACACACCACAGATAGACAGAGCCTTAACCATCACCTGATCTACACACCACAGATAGACAGAGCCTTAACCATCACTGATCTACACACCACAGATAGACAGAGCCTTAACCATCACCTGATCTACACACCACAGATAGACAGAGCCTTAACCATCACCTGATCTACACACCACAGATAGACAGAGCCTTAACCATCACCTGATCTACACACCACAGATAGACAGAGCCTTAACCATCACCTGATATACACACCACAGATAGACAGAGCCTTAACCATCACTGATCTACACACCACAGATAGACAGAGCCTTAACCATCACCTGATCTACACACCACAGATAGACAGAGCCTTAACCATCACTGATCTACACACCACAGATAGACAGAGCCTTAACCATCACTGATCTACACACCACAGATAGACAGAGCCTTAACCATCACCTGATCTACACACCACAGATAGACAGAGCCTTAACCATCACCTGATCTACACACCGCAGATAGACAGAGCCTTAACCATCACCTGATCTACACACCACAGATAGACAGAGCCTTAACCATCACTGATCTACACACCACAGATAGACAGAGCCTTAACCATCACTGATCTACACACCACAGATAGACAGAGCCTTAACCATCACTGATCTACACACCACAGATAGACAGAGCCTTAACCATCACCTGATATACACACCACAGATAGACAGAGCCTTAACCATCACCTGATCTACACACCACAGATAGACAGAGCCTTAACCATCACCTGATCTACACACCACAGATAGACAGAGCCTTAACCATCACCTGATCTACACACCACAGATAGACAGAGCCTTAACCATCACCTGATCTACACACCACAGATAGACAGAGCCTTAACCATCACCTGATCTACACACCACAGATAGACAGAGCCTTAACCATCACCTGATCTACACACCACAGATAGACAGAGCCTTAACCATCACCTGATCTACACACCACAGATAGACAGAGCCTTAACCATCACCTGATCTACACACCACAGATAGACAGAGCCTTAACCATCACTGATCTACACACCACAGATAGACAGAGCCTTAACCATCACCTGATCTACACACCACAGATAGACAGATCCTTAACCATCACTGATCTACACACCACAGATAGACAGAGCCTTAACCATCACCTGATCTACACACCACAGATAGACAGAGCCTTAACCATCACTGATCTACACACCACAGATAGACAGAGCCTTAACCATCACTGATCTACACACCACAGATAGACAGAGCCTTAACCATCACCTGATCTACACACCACAGATAGACAGAGCCTTAACCCTCACCTGATATACACACCACAGATAGACAGAGCCTTAACCATCACCTGAAATACACACCACAGATAGACAGAGCCTTAACCATCACTGATCTACACACCACAGATAGACAGAGCCTTAACCATCACTGATCTACACACCACAGATAGACAGAGCCTTAACCATCACCTGATATACACACCACAGATAGACAGAGCCTTAACCATCACTGATCTACACACCACAGATAGACAAAGCCTTAACCATCACTGATCTACACACCACAGATAGACAGAGCCTTAACCATCACCTGATCTACACACCACAGATAGACAGAGCCTTAACCATCACCTGATATACACACCACAGATAGACAGAGCCTTAACCATCACCTGATCTACACACCACAGATAGACAGAGCCTTAACCATCACCTGATCTACACACCACAGATAGACAGAGCCTTAACCATCACCTGATATACACACCACAGATAGACAGAGCCTTAACCATCACCTGATCTACACACCACAGATAGACAGAGCCTTAACCATCACTGATCTACACACCACAGATAGACAGAGACTTAACCATCACCTGATCTACACACCACAGATAGACAGAGCCTTAACCATCACCTGATCTACACACCACAGATAGACAGAGCCTTAACCATCACTGATCTACACACCACAGATAGACAGAGCCTTAACCATCACCTGATCTACACACCACAGATAGACAGAGCCTTAACCATCACTGATCTACACACCACAGATAGACAGAGCCTTAACCATCACTGATCTACACACCACAGATAGACAGAGCCTTAACCATCACCTGATCTACACACCACAGATAGACAGAGCCTTAACCATCACCTGATCTACACACCGCAGATAGACAGAGCCTTAACCATCACCTGATCTACACACCACAGATAGACAGAGCCTTAACCATCACTGATCTACACACCACAGATAGACAGAGCCTTAACCATCACCTGATCTACACACCACAGATAGACAGAGCCTTAACCATCACTGATCTACACACCGCAGATAGACAGAGCCTTAACCATCACTGATCTACACACCACAGATAGACAGAGCCTTAACCATCACCTGATATACACACCACAGATAGACAGAGCCTTAACCATCACCTGATCTACATACCACAGATAGACAGAGCCTTAACCATCACCTGATCTACACACCACAGATAGACAGAGCCTTAACCATCACTGATCTACACACCACAGATAGACAGAGCCTTAACCATCACTGATATACACACCACAGATAGACAGAGCCTTAACCATCACCTGATCTACACACCACAGATAGACAGAGCCTTAACCATCACTGATCTACACACCACAGATAGACAGAGCCTTAACCATCACCTGATCTACACACCACAGATAGACAGAGCCTTAACCATCACCTGATCTACACACCACAGATAGACAGAGCCTTAACCATCACCTGATCTACACACCACAGATAGACAGAGCCTTAACCATCACCTGATCTACACACCACAGATAGACAGAGCCTTAACCATCACCTGATCTACACACCACAGATAGACAGAGCCTTAACCATCACTGATCTACACACCACAGATAGACAGAGCCTTAACCATCACCTGATCTACACACCACAGATAGACAGAGCCTTAACCATCACCTGATCTACACACCACAGATAGACAGAGCTTTAACCATCACCTGATCTACACACCACAGATAGACAGAGCCTTAACCATCACCTGATCTACACACCACAGATAGACAGAGCCTTAACCATCACCTGATCTACACACCACAGATAGACAGAGCCTTAACCATCACCTGATCTACACGCCACAGATAGACAGAGCCTTAACCATCACCTGATCGACACACCACAGATAGACAGAGCCTTAACCATCACCTGATCTACACACCACAGATAGACAGAGCCTTAACCATCACTGATCTACACACCACAGATAGACAGAGCCTTAACCATCACCTGATCTACACACCACAGATAGACAGAGCCTTAACCATCACTGATCTACACACCACAGATAGACAGAGCCTTAACCATCACCTGATCTACACACCACAGATAGACAGAGCCTTAACCATCACCTGATCTACACACCACAGATAGACAGAGCCTTAACCATCACCTGATCTACACACCGCAGATAGACAGAGCCTTAACCATCACCTGATCTACACACCACAGATAGACAGAGCCTTAACCATCACCTGATCTACACACCACAGATAGACAGAGCCTTAACCATGACCTGATCTACACACCGCAGATAGACAGAGCCTTAACCATCACCTGATCTACACACCACAGATAGACAGAGCCTTAACCATCACCTGATATACACACCACAGATAGACAGAGCCTTAACCATCACCTGATCTACACACCGCAGATAGACAGAGCCTTAACCATCACCTGATCTACACACCACAGATAGACAGAGCCTTAACCATCACCTGATCTACACACCACAGATAGACAGAGCCTTAACCATCACCTGATCTACACACCACAGATAGACAGAGCCTTAACCATCACTGATCTACACACCACAGATAGACAGAGCCTTAACCATCACCTGATCTACACACCACAGATAGACAGAGCCTTAACCATCACCTGATCTACACACCACAGATAGACAGAGCCTTAACCATCACCTGATCTACACACCACAGAAGCACATCCTCGTAACATCTCAGAGTAGCAGGGCTGATCCAGGATCAGGTCCCCACCTGTCTATGTAATCTTATTCATCGTGATCTAAAAGGCCAAAACCTGGATCAGCGGCTACTCTGAGACGCTCTATGAATACAGGCCCTGGGCAGGACAATACAGTGTAAGATTGAGTTATGAATCGTCATTAAGTTATTAAATAAATAAATAAAGTTATTAACACCTTTCATCCATCCCTCTGTTGTTGTTGTTGTTGTTGTTGTTGTTGTTGTTGTTGTTGTTGTCGTTGTCGTCGTTCAGCCGTCTGCCAGCTGAAGAACAAACTGGGCGTGGCCCCTGGCGAGCCGGAGACGGGCAGGGAGTTTAACCGTTATGAAGAGCGCCTCCTGGAGGACTTTGCCGTGTACTGCGGCCTGGCCCTGCAGACCGTCCAGACCGTCCAACGCATAGAGTACCAACGAGCCAGCCAGGATGTCACCCAGGAGGTAGGGGGAGGAGACATATACATAGAGTACCAACGAGCCAGCCAGGATGTCACCCAGGAGGTAGAGGGAGGAGACATATACATAGAGTACCAACGAGCCAGCCAGGATGTCACCCAGGAGGTAGGGGGAGGAGACATAAGTATATATATATATATATACATAGAGTACCAACGAGCCAGCCAGGATGTCACCCAGGAGGTAGGGGGAGGAGACATAAGTATATATATATATATACATAGAGTACCAACGAGCCAGCCAGGATGTCACCCAGGAGGTAGGGGGAGGAGACATAAGTATATATATATATATATATATATACATAGAGTACCAACGAGCCAGCCAGGATGTCACCCAGGAGGTAGGGGGAGGAGACATAAGTATATATATATATATATATACATAGAGCACCAACGAGCCAGCCAGGATGTCACCCAGGAGGTAGGGGGAGGAGACATAAGTATATATATATATATATATATAACATAGAGTACCAACGAGCCAGCCAGGATGTCACCCAGGAGGTAGGGGAGGAGACATAAGTATATATATATATATATATACATAGAGTACCAACGAGCCAGCCAGGATGTCACCCAGGAGGTAGGGGGAGGAGACATAAGTATATATATATATATATATATATAAACATAGAGTACCAACGAGCCAGCCAGGATGTCACCCTGGAAGTAGGGGGAGGAGACATAAGTATATATATATATATAACATAGAGTACCAACGAGCCAGCCAGGATGTCACCCAGGAGGCAGTGGGGAAAAAAGGTATTTAGTCAGCCACCATTTGTGCAAGTTCTCCCACTTAAAAAGATGAGAGAGGCCTGTAATTTTCATCATAGGTACACGTCAACTATGACAGACAAATTGAGGAAAAAAAATCCAGAAAATCACATTGTAGGATTTTTAATGAATTTATTTGGAAATTATGGTGGAAAATAAGTATTTGGTCACCTACAAACAAGCAAGATTTCTGGCTCTCACAGACCTGTAACTTCTTCTTTAAGAGGCTCCTCTGTCCTCCACTCGTTACCTGTATTAATGGCACCTGTTTGAACTTGTTATCAGTATAAAAGACACCTGTCCACAACCTCAAACAGTCACACTCCAAACACCGCTATGGCCAAGACCAAAGAGCTGTCAAAGGACACCAGAAACAAAATTGTAGACCTGCACCAGGCTGGGAAGACTGAATCTGCAATAGGTAAGCAGCTTGGTTTGAAGAAATCAACTGTGGGAGCAATTATTAGGAAATGGAAGACATAGAAGACCACTGATAATCTCCCTCGATCTGGGGCTCCACGCAAGATCTCACCCTGTGGGGTCAAAATGATCACAAGAATGGTGAGCAAAAATCCCAGAACCACACGGGGGGACCTAGTGAATGACCTGCAGAGAGCTGGGACCAAAGTAACAAAGCCTACCATCAGTAACACACTACGCCGCCAGGGACTCAAATCCTGCAGTGCCAGACGTGTCCCCCTGCTTAAGCCAGTACATGTCCAGGCCCGTCTGAAGTTTGCTAGAGTGCATTTGGATGATCCAGAAGAGGATTGGGAGAATGTCATATGGTCAGATGAAACCAAAATAGAACTTTTTGGTAAAAACTCAACTCGTCGTGTTTGGGGGACAAAGAATGCTGAGTTGCATCCAAAGAACACCATACCTACTGTGAAGCATGGGGGTGGAAACATCATGCTTTGGGGCTGTTTTTCTGCAAAGGGACTAGGACGACTGATCCGTGTAAAGGAAAGAATGAATGGGGCCATGTATCGTGAGATTTTGAGTGAAAACCTCCTTCCATCAGCAAGGGCATTGAAGATGAAACGTGGCTGGGTCTTTCAGCATGACAATGATCCCAAACACACCGCCCGGGCAACGAAGGAGTGGCTTCGTAAGAAGCATTTCAAGGTCCTGGAGTGGCCTAGCCAGTCTCCAGATCTCAACCCCATAGAAAATCTTTGGAGGGAGTTGAAAGTCCGTGTTGCCCAGCGACAGCCCCAAAACATCACTGCTCTAAAGGAGATCTGCATGGAGGAATGGGCCAAAATACCAGCAACAGTGTGTGAAAACCTTGTGAAGACTTACAGAAAACGTTTGACCTGTGTCATTGCCAACAAAGGGTATATAACAAAGTATTGAGAAACTTTTGTTATTGACCAAATACTTATTTTCCACCATAATTTGCAAATAAATTCATTAAAAATCCTACAATGTGATTTTCTGGATTTTTTTTTCTCATTTTGTCTGTCATAGTTCACGTGTATCTATGATGTAAATTACAGGCCTCTCTCATCTTTTTAAGTGGGAGAACTTTCACAATTGGTGGCTGACTAAATACTTTTTTCCCCCACTGTATATATATACATAGAGTACCAACGAGCCAGCCAGGATGTCACCCAGGAGGTATATATATATATACATAGAGTACCAACGAGCCAGCCAGGATGTCACCCAGGAGGTATATATATATATACATAGAGTACCAACGAGCCAGCCAGGATGTCACCCAGGAGGTAGGGGGAGGAGACATAAGTATATATATATATATATATATACATAGAGTACCAACGAGCCAGCCAGGATGTCACCCAGGAGGTAGGGGGAGGAGACATATATATATATATATATATACATAGAGTACCAACGAGCCAGCCAGGATGTCACCCAGGAGGTAGGGGGAGGAGACATATATATATATATATATATATACATAGAGTACCAACGAGCCAGCCAGGATGTCACCCAGGAGGTAGGGGGAGGAGACATAAGTATATATATATATATATACATAGAGTACCAACGAGCCAGCCAGGATGTCACCCAGGAGGTAGGGGGAGGAGACATAAGTATATATATATATATATACATAGAGTACCAACGAGCCAGCCAGGATGTCACCCAGGAGGTAGGGGGAGGAGACATAAGTTATATATATATATATACATAGAGTACCAACGAGCCAGCCAGGATGTCACCCAGGAGGTAGGGGAGGAGACATAAGTATATATATATATATATAACATAGAGTACCAACGAGCCAGCCAGGATGTCACCCAGGAGGTAGGGGGAGGAGACATAAGTATATATATATATATATATACATAGAGTACCAACGAGCCAGCCAGGATGTCACCCAGGAGGTAGGGGGAGGAGACATAAGTATATATATATATATATATATACATAGAGTACCAACGAGCCAGCCAGGATGTCACCCAGGAGGTAGGGGGAGGAGACATAAGTATATATATATATATATACATAGAGTACCAACGAGCCAGCCAGGATGTCACCCAGGAGGTAGGGGGAGGAGACATAAGTATATATATATATATATATATATATATATATATATATATCAGTACCAGTCAAAAGTTTGGACACACCTACTCATTCAAGGGTTTTTCTTTATTTTTACTATTTTTTACATTGTAGAATAATAGTGAAGACATCAAAACTATGAAATAACACATATGGAATCATGTAGTAACCAAAAAAAAGTGTTAAACAAATCAAAATATATTTTATATTTGAGATTCTTCAAAGCAGCCACCCTTTTTGCCTGGATGACAGCTTTGCACACTCTTGGCAATCAATTGAATTTACCGCAGTTGGACTGCAATAGAGTTGTAGAAACATCTCAAGGATGATCAATGGAAACAGGATGCAACTGAGCTCAATTTCGAGTCTCATAGCAAAGGGTCTGAATACTTATGTAAATAAGGTATTTCTGTTTTTTATTTTTAATACATTTAAAAAATATATATAAAGACCTGTTTTTGCTTTGTCATTATGGGGTATTGTGTGTAGATTGATGAGGATTTAAAAAAAAATGTAATCCATTTTAGAATAAGGCTGTAACGTAACAAAATGTGGAAAAAGTCAAGGGGTCTGAATACTTTCCGAATGCACTGTGTATATATAGACATTTACAGTACAGCGTTGTACAGACACATCTAAAATCTATGAATTAAAAATCTGAGACACCCTGGGGTCTTCCCAAATGGAGCCCTATTCCTGGGTTCTGGTCAAAGGTAGTGGTTTAAATAATGAATAGGATGATGCCATGTGGGCTAAAGTGGTTGCCTCTGAAACGGCCCCGTATTCCCTATATACAGCAGGACCCAACTGGCCCCGTATTCCCTATAGACAGTAGGACCCAACTGGCCCCGTATTCCCTATATACAGCAGGACCCAACTGGCCCCGTATTCCCTATATACAGTAGGACCCAACTGGCCCCGTATTCCCTATATACAGCAGGACCCAACTGGCCCCGTATTCCCTATATACAGTAGGACCCAACTGGCCCCGTATTCCCTATATACAGTAGGACCCAACTGGCCCCGTATTCCCTATATACAGTAGGACCCAACTGGCCCCGTATTCCCTATATACAGTAGGACCCAACTGGCCCCGTATTCCCTATATACAGTAGGACCCAACTGGCCCCGTATTCCCTATATACAGTAGGACCCAACTGGCCCCGTATTCCCCTATATACAGTAGGACCCAACTGGCCCCGTATTCCCTATATACAGTAGGACCCAACTGGCCCCGTATTCCCTATATACAGTAGGACCCAACTGGCCCCGTATTCCCTATATACAGCAGGACCCAACTGGCCCCGTATTCCCTATATACAGTAGGGACCCAACTGGCCCCGTATTCCCTATATACAGTAGGACCCAACTGGCCCCGTATTCCCTATATACAGTAGGACCCAACTGGCCCCGTATTCCCTATATACAGTAGGACCCAACTGGCCCCGTATTCCCTATATACAGTAGGACCCAACTGGCCCCGTATTCCTATATACAGTAGGACCCAACTGGCCCCGTATTCCCTATATACAGTAGGACCCAACTGGCCCCGTATTCCCTATATACAGCAGGACCCAACTGGCCCCGTATTCCCTATATACAGTAGGACCCAACTGGCCCCGTATTCCCTATATACAGTAGGACCCAACTGGCCCCGTATTCCCTATATACAGTAGGACCCAACTGGCCCCGTATTCCCTATATACAGTAGGACCCAACTGGCCCCGTATTCCCTATATACAGTAGGACCCAACTGGCCCCGTATTCCCTATATACAGTAGGACCCAACTGGCCCCGTATTCCCTATATACAGCAGGACCCAACTGGCCCCGTATTCCCTATATACAGTAGGACCCAACTGGCCCCGTATTCCCTATATACAGTAGGACCCAACTGGCCCCGTATTCCCTATATACAGTAGGACCCAACTGGCCCCGTATTCCCCTATATACAGTAGGACCCAACTGGCCCCGTATTCCCTATATACAGTAGGACCCAACTGGCCCCGTATTCCCCTATATACAGCAGGACCCAACTGGCCCCGTATTCCCTATATACAGTAGGACCCAACTGGCCCCGTATTCCCTATATACAGCAGGACCCAACTGGCCCCGTATTCCCTATATACAGCAGGACCCAACTGGCCCCGTATTCCCTATATACAGCAGGACCCAACTGGCCCCGTATTCCCTATATACAGCAGGACCCAACTGGCCCCGTATTCCCTATATACAGTAGGACCCAACTGGCCCCGTATTCCCTATATACAGCAGGACCCAACTGGCCCCGTATTCCCTATATACAGCAGGACCCAACTGGCCCCGTATTCCCTATATACAGTAGGACCCAACTGGCCCCGTATTCCCTATATACAGTAGGACCCAACTGGCCCCGTATTCCCTATATACAGCAGGACCCAACTGGCCCCGTATTCCCTATATACAGCAGGACCCAACTGGCCCCGTATTCCCTATATACAGTAGGACCCAACTGGCCCCGTATTCCCTATATACAGCAGGACCCAACTGGCCCCGTATTCCCTATATACAGCAGGACCCAACTGGCCCGTATTCCCTATATACAGTAGGACCCAACTGGCCCCGTATTCCCTATATACAGCAGGACCCAACTGGCCCCGTATTCCCCTATATACAGTAGGACCCAACTGGCCCCGTATTCCCTATATACAGTAGGACCCAACTGGCCCCGTATTCCCTATATACAGCAGGACCCAACTGGCCCCGTATTCCCTATATACAGTAGGACCCAACTGGCCCCGTATTCCCTATATACAGCAGGACCCAACTGGCCCCGTATTCCCTATATACAGTAGGACCCAACTGGCCCCGTATTCCCTATATACAGCAGGACCCAACTGGCCCCGTATTCCCTATATACAGCAGGACCCAACTGGCCCCGTATTCCCTATATACAGCAGGACCCAACTGGCCCCGTATTCCCTATATACAGTAGGACCCAACTGGCCCCGTATTCCCTATATACAGCAGGACCCAACTGGCCCCGTATTCCCTATATACAGTAGGACCCAACTGGCCCCGTATTCCTATATACAGTAGGACCCAACTGGCCCCGTATTCCCTATATACAGCAGGACCCAACTGGCCCCGTATTCCCTATATACAGCAGGACCCAACTGGCCCCGTATTCCCTATATACAGTAGGACCCAACTGGCCCCGTATTCCCTATATACAGCAGGACCCAACTGGCCCCGTATTCCCTATATACAGCAGGACCCAACTGGCCCCGTATTCCCTATATACAGCAGGACCCAACTGGCCCCGTATTCCCTATATACAGCAGGACCCAACTGGCCCCGTATTCCCTATATACAGTAGGACCCAACTGGCCCCGTATTCCCTATATACAGCAGGGACCCAACTGGCCCCGTATTCCCTATATACAGCAGGACCCAACTGGCCCCGTATTCCCTATATACAGCAGGACCCAACTGGCCCCGTATTCCCTATATACAGTAGGACCCAACTGGCCCCGTATTCCCTATATACAGTAGGACCCAACTGGCCCCGTATTCCCTATATACAGTAGGACCCAACTGGCCCCGTATTCCCTATATACAGTAGGACCCAACTGGCCCCGTATTCCCTATATACAGTAGGACCCAACTGGCCCCGTATTCCCTATATACAGTAGGACCCAACTGGCCCCGTATTCCCTATATACAGTAGGACCCAACTGGCCCCGTATTCCCTATATACAGTAGGACCCAACTGGCCCCGTATTCCCTATATACAGTAGGACCCAACTGGCCCCGTATTCCCTATATACAGCAGGACCCAACTGGCCCCGTATTCCCTATATACAGTAGGACCCAACTGGCCCCGTATTCCCTATATACAGCAGGACCCAACTGGCCCCGTATTCCCTATATGCAGTAGGACCCAACTGGCCCCGTATTCCCTATATACAGCAGGACCCAACTGGCCCCGTATTCCCTATATACAGTAGGACCCAACTGGCCCCGTATTCCCTATATACAGTAGGACCCAACTGGCCCCGTATTCCCTATATACAGTAGGACCCAACTGGCCCCGTATTCCCTATATACAGTAGGACCCAACTGGCCCCGTATTCCCTATATACAGTAGGACCCAACTGGCCCCGTATTCCCTATATACAGTAGGACCCAACTGGCCCCGTATTCCCCTATATACAGCAGGACCCAACTGGCCCCGTATTCCCTATATACAGTAGGACCCAACTGGCCCCGTATTCCCTATATACAGCAGGACCCAACTGGCCCCGTATTCCCTATATACAGTAGGACCCAACTGGCCCCGTATTCCCTATATACAGCAGGACCCAACTGGCCCCGTATTCCCTATATACAGTAGGACCCAACTGGCCCCGTATTCCCTATATACAGCAGGACCCAACTGGCCCCGTATTCCCTATATACAGCAGGACCCAACTGGCCCCGTATTCCCTATATACAGTAGGACCCAACTGGCCCCGTATTCCCTATATACAGTAGGACCCAACTGGCCCCGTATTCCCTATATACAGTAGGACCCAACTGGCCCCGTATTCCCTATATACAGCAGGACCCAACTGGCCCCGTATTCCCTATATACAGTAGGACCCAACTGGCCCCGTATTCCCTATATACAGTAGGACCCAACTGGCCCCGTATTCCCTATATACAGTAGGACCCAACTGGCCCCGTATTCCCTATATACAGTAGGACCCAACTGGCCCCGTATTCCCCTATATACAGTAGGACCCAACTGGCCCCGTATTCCCTATATACAGCAGGACCCAACTGGCCCCAGTATTCCCCTATATACAGCAGGACCCAACTGGCCCCGTATTCCCTATATACAGTAGGACCCAACTGGCCCCGTATTCCCTATATACAGTAGGACCCAACTGGCCCCGTATTCCCTATATACAGCAGGACCCAACTGGCCCCGTATTCCCTATATACAGTAGGACCCAACTGGCCCCGTATTCCCTATATACAGTAGGACCCAACTGGCCCCGTATTCCCTATATACAGTAGGACCCAACTGGCCCCGTATTCCCTATATACAGTAGGACCCAACTGGCCCCGTATTCCCTATATACAGCAGGACCCAACTGGCCCCGTATTCCCTATATACAGTGGGACCCAACTGGCCCCGTATTCCCTATATACAGTAGGACCCAACTGGCCCCGTATTCCCTATATACAGTAGGACCCAACTGGCCCCGTATTCCCTATATACAGCAGGACCCAACTGGCCCCGTATTCCCTATATACAGTAGGACCCAACTGGCCCCGTATTCCCTATATACAGTAGGACCCAACTGGCCCCGTATTCCCTATATACAGTAGGACCCAACTGGCCCCGTATTCCCTATATACAGTAGGACCCAACTGGCCCCGTATTCCCTATATACAGTAGGACCCAACTGGCCCCGTATTCCCCTATATACAGTAGGACCCAACTGGCCCCGTATTCCCTATATACAGTAGGACCCAACTGGCCCCGTATTCCCTATATACAGTAGGACCCAACTGGCCCCGTATTCCCTATATACAGTAGGACCCAACTGGCCCCGTATTCCCTATATACAGTAGGACCCAACTGGCCCCGTATTCCCTATATACAGCAGGACCCAACTGGCCCCGTATTCCCTATATACAGTGGGACCCAACTGGCCCCGTATTCCCTATATACAGTAGGACCCAACTGGCCCCGTATTCCCTATATACAGTAGGACCCAACTGGCCCCGTATTCCCTATATACAGTAGGACCCAACTGGCCCCGTATTCCCTATATACAGTAGGACCCAACTGGCCCCGTATTCCCTATATACAGTAGGACCCAACTGGCCCCGTATTCCCTATATACAGTAGGACCCAACTGGCCCCGTATTCCCTATATACAGTAGGACCCAACTGGCCCCGTATTCCCTATATACAGTAGGACCCAACTGGCCCCGTATTCCCTATATACAGCAGGACCCAACTGGCCCCGTATTCCCTATATACAGTAGGACCCAACTGGCCCCGTATTCCCCTATATACAGTAGGACCCAACTGGCCCCGTATTCCCTATATACAGTAGGACCCAACTGGCCCCGTATTCCCTATATACAGCAGGACCCAACTGGCCCCGTATTCCCTATATACAGTAGGACCCAACTGGCCCCGTATTCCCTATATACAGTAGGACCCAACTGGCCCCGTATTCCCTATATACAGTAGGACCCAACTGGCCCCGTATTCCCTATATACAGTAGGACCCAACTGGCCCCGTATTCCCTATATACAGTAGGACCCAACTGGCCCCGTATTCCCTATATACAGTAGGACCCAACTGGCCCCGTATTCCCTATATACAGCAGGACCCAACTGGCCCCGTATTCCCTATATACAGTAGGACCCAACTGGCCCCGTATTCCCTATATACAGTAGGACCCAACTGGCCCCGTATTCCCTATATACAGCAGGACCCAACTGGCCCCGTATTCCCTATATACAGCAGGACCCAACTGGCCCCGTATTCCCGTAATACAGTAGGACCCAACTGGCCCCGTATTCCCTATATACAGTAGGACCCAACTGGCCCCGTATTCCCTATATACAGTAGGACCCAACTGGCCCCGTATTCCCTATATACAGTAGGACCCAACTGGCCCCGTATTCCCTATATACAGTAGGACCCAACTGGCCCCGTATTCCCTATATACAGTAGGACCCAACTGGCCCCGTATTCCCTATATACAGTAGGACCCAACTGGCCCCGTATTCCCTATATACAGTAGGACCCAACTGGCCCCGTATTCCCTATATACAGTAGGACCCAACTGGCCCCGTATTCCCTATATACAGCAGGACCCAACTGGCCCCGTATTCCCCTATATACAGTAGGACCCAACTGGCCCCGTATTCCCTATATACAGTAGGACCCAACTGGCCCCGTATTCCCTATATACAGCAGGACCCAACTGGCCCCGTATTCCCTATATACAGTAGGACCCAACTGGCCCCGTATTCCCTATATACAGTAGGACCCAACTGGCCCCGTATTCCCTATATACAGCAGGACCCAACTGGCCCCGTATTCCCTATATACAGTAGGACCCAACTGGCCCCGTATTCCCTATATACAGTAGGACCCAACTGGCCCCGTATTCCCTATATACAGCAGGACCCAACTGGCCCCGTATTCCCTATATACAGCAGGACCCAACTGGCCCCGTATTCCCTATATACAGTAGGACCCAACTGGCCCCGTATTCCCTATATACAGTAGGACCCAACTGGCCCCGTATTCCCTATATACAGTAGGACCCAACTGGCCCCGTATTCCCTATATACATGCAGGACCCAACTGGCCCCGTATTCCCTATATACAGTAGGACCCAACTGGCCCCGTATTCCCTATATACAGTAGGACCCAACTGGCCCCGTATTCCCTATATACAGTAGGACCCAACTGGCCCCGTATTCCCTATATACAGTAGGACCCAACTGGCCCCGTATTCCCTATATACAGTAGGACCCAACTGGCCCCGTATTCCCTATATACAGTAGGACCCAACTGGCCCCGTATTCCCTATATACAGTAGGACCCAACTGGCCCCGTATTCCCTATATACAGTAGGACCCAACTGGCCCCGTATTCCCTATATACAGTAGGACCCAACTGGCCCCGTATTCCCTATATACAGTAGGACCCAACTGGCCCCGTATTCCTATATACAGTAGGACCCAACTGGCCCCGTATTCCCTATATACAGTAGGACCCAACTGGCCCCGTATTCCCTATATACAGTAGGACCCAACTGGCCCCGTATTCCCTATATACAGTAGGACCCAACTGGCCCCGTATTCCCTATATACAGTAGGACCCAACTGGCCCCGTATTCCCTATATACAGTAGGACCCAACTGGCCCCGTATTCCCTATATACAGTAGGACCCAACTGGCCCCGTATTCCCTATATACAGTAGGACCCAACTGGCCCCGTATTCCCTATATACAGTAGGACCCAACTGGCCCCGTATTCCCTATATACAGTAGGACCCAACTGGCCCCGTATTCCCTATATACAGTAGGACCCAACTGGCCCCGTATTCCTATATACAGCAGGACCCAACTGGCCCCGTATTCCCTATATACAGTAGGACCCAACTGGCCCCGTATTCCCCATATACAGTAGGACCCAACTGGCCCGTATTCCCCTATATACAGTAGGACCCAACTGGCCCCGTATTCCCTATATACAGTAGGACCCAACTGGCCCCGTATTCCCTATATACAGCAGGACCCAACTGGCCCCGTATTCCCTATATACAGCAGGACCCAACTGGCCCCGTATTCCCTATATACAGTAGGACCCAACTGGCCCCGTATTCCCCTATATACAGTAGGACCCAACTGGCCCCGTATTCCCTATATACAGTAGGACCCAACTGGCCCCGTATTCCCTATATACAGCAGGACCCAACTGGCCCCGTATTCCCTATATACAGCAGGACCCAACTGGCCCCGTATTCCCTATATACAGTAGGACCCAACTGGCCCCGTATTCCCCTATATACAGCAGGACCCAACTGGCCCCGTATTCCCTATATACAGCAGGACCCAACTGGCCCCGTATTCCCTATATACAGTAGGACCCAACTGGCCCCGTATTCCCTATATACAGTAGGACCCAACTGGCCCCGTATTCCCTATATACAGTAGGACCCAACTGGCCCCGTATTCCCTATATACAGCAGGACCCAACTGGCCCCGTATTCCCTATATACAGTAGGACCCAACTGGCCCCGTATTCCCTATATACAGCAGGACCCAACTGGCCCCGTATTCCCTATATACAGCAGGACCCAACTGGCCCCGTATTCCCTATATACAGTAGGACCCAACTGGCCCCGTATTCCCTATATACAGTAGGACCCAACTGGCCCCGTATTCCCTATATACAGTAGGACCCAACTGGCCCCGTATTCCCCTATATACAGTAGGACCCAACTGGCCCCGTATTCCCTATATACAGCAGGACCCAACTGGCCCCGTATTCCCTATATACAGCAGGACCCAACTGGCCCCGTATTCCCTATATACAGTAGGACCCAACTGGCCCCGTATTCCCTATATACAGCAGGACCCAACTGGCCCCGTATTCCCTATATACAGCAGGACCCAACTGGCCCCGTATTCCCTATATACAGCAGGACCCAACTGGCCCCGTATTCCCTATATACAGTAGGACCCAACTGGCCCCGTATTCCCTATATACAGTAGGACCCAACTGGCCCCGTATTCCCTATATACAGCAGGACCCAACTGGCCCCGTATTCCCTATATACAGTAGGACCCAACTGGCCCCGTATTCCCTATATACAGTAGGACCCAACTGGCCCCGTATTCCCTATATACAGTAGGACCCAACTGGCCCCGTATTCCCTATATACAGTAGGACCCAACTGGCCCCGTATTCCCTATATACAGTAGGACCCAACTGGCCCCCGTATTCCCTATATACAGTAGGACCCAACTGGCCCCGTATTCCCTATATACAGCAGGACCCAACTGGCCCCGTATTCCCTATATACAGTAGGACCCAACTGGCCCCGTATTCCCTATATACAGTAGGACCCAACTGGCCCCGTATTCCCTATATACAGTAGGACCCAACTGGCCCCGTATTCCCTATATACAGCAGGACCCAACTGGCCCCGTATTCCCTATATACAGTAGGACCCAACTGGCCCCGTATTCCCTATATACAGCAGGACCCAACTGGCCCCCGTATTCCCTATATACAGTAGGACCCAACTGGCCCCGTATTCCCTATATACAGTAGGACCCAACTGGCCCCGTATTCCCTATATACAGCAGGACCCAACTGGCCCCGTATTCCCTATATACAGTAGGACCCAACTGGCCCCGTATTCCCTATATACAGTAGGACCCAACTGGCCCCGTATTCCCTATATACAGTAGGACCCAACTGGCCCCGTATTCCCTATATACAGTAGGACCCAACTGGCCCCGTATTCCCTATATACAGTAGGACCCAACTGGCCCCGTATTCCCTATATACAGTAGGACCCAACTGGCCCCGTATTCCCTATATACAGCAGGACCCAACTGGCCCCGTATTCCCTATATACAGTAGGACCCAACTGGCCCCGTATTCCCTATATACAGTAGGACCCAACTGGCCCCGTATTCCCTATATACAGTAGGACCCAACTGGCCCCGTATTCCCTATATACAGCAGGACCCAACTGGCCCCGTATTCCCTATATACAGTAGGACCCAACTGGCCCGTATTCCCTATATACAGTAGGACCCAACTGGCCCCGTATTCCCTATATACAGTAGGACCCAACTGGCCCCGTATTCCCTATATACAGCAGGACCCAACTGGCCCCGTATTCCCCTATATACAGCAGGACCCAACTGGCCCCGTATTCCCCTATATACAGTAGGACCCAACTGGCCCCGTATTCCCTATATACAGCAGGACCCAACTGGCCCCGTATTCCCTATATACAGTAGGACCCAACTGGCCCCGTATTCCCTATATACAGTAGGACCCAACTGGCCCCGTATTCCCTATATACAGTAGGACCCAACTGGCCCCGTATTCCCTATATACAGCAGGACCCAACTGGCCCCGTATTCCCTATATACAGTAGGACCCAACTGGCCCCGTATTCCCTATATACAGTAGGACCCAACTGGCCCCGTATTCCCTATATACAGTAGGACCCAACTGGCCCCGTATTCCCTATATACAGTAGGACCCAACTGGCCCCGTATTCCCTATATACAGTAGGACCCAACTGGCCCCGTATTCCCTATATACAGTAGGACCCAACTGGCCCCGTATTCCCTATATACAGCAGGACCCAACTGGCCCCGTATTCCCTATATACAGTAGGACCCAACTGGCCCCGTATTCCCTATATACAGTAGGACCCAACTGGCCCCGTATTCCCTATATACAGTAGGACCCAACTGGCCCCGTATTCCCTATATACAGTAGGACCTAACTGGCCCCGTATTCCCTATATACAGTAGGACCCAACTGGCCCCGTATTCCCTATATACAGTAGGACCCAACTGGCCCCGTATTCCCTATATACAGCAGGACCCAACTGGCCCCGTATTCCCTATATACAGTAGGGACCCAACTGGCCCCGTATTCCTATATACAGCAGGACCCAACTGGCCCCGTATTCCCTATATACAGTAGGACCCAACTGGCCCCGTATTCCCTATATACAGTAGGACCCAACTGGCCCCGTATTCCCCTATAGACAGTAGGACCCAACTGGCCCCGTATTCCCCTATATACAGCAGGACCCAACTGGCCCCGTATTCCCTATATACAGTAGGACCCAACTGGCCCCGTATTCCCTATATACAGTAGGACCCAACTGGCCCCCGTATTCCCTATATACAGTAGGACCCAACTGGCCCCGTATTCCCTATATACAGTAGGACCCAACTGGCCCCGTATTCCCCTATATACAGTAGGACCCAACTGGCCCCGTATTCCCTATATACAGTAGGACCCAACTGGCCCCGTATTCCCTATATACAGTAGGGACCCAACTGGCCCCGTATTCCCTATATACAGCAGGACCCAACTGGCCCCGTATTCCCTATATACAGTAGGACCCAACTGGCCCCGTATTCCCTATATACAGTAGGACCCAACTGGCCCCGTATTCCCTATATACAGTAGGACCCAACTGGCCCCGTATTCCCTATATACAGTAGGACCCAACTGGCCCCGTATTCCCTATATACAGTAGGACCCAACTGGCCCCGTATTCCCTATATACAGTAGGACCCAACTGGCCCCGTATTCCCTATATACAGCAGGACCCAACTGGCCCCGTATTCCCTATATACAGCAGGACCCAACTGGCCCCGTATTCCCTATATACAGCAGGACCCAACTGGCCCCGTATTCCCTATATACAGTAGGACCCAACTGGCCCCGTATTCCCTATATACAGCAGGACCCAACTGGCCCCGTATTCCCTATATACAGTAGGACCCAACTGGCCCCGTATTCCCTATATACAGTAGGACCCAACTGGCCCCGTATTCCCTATATACAGTAGGACCCAACTGGCCCCGTATTCCCTATATACAGTAGGACCCAACTGGCCCCGTATTCCCTATATACAGCAGGACCCAACTGGCCCCGTATTCCCTATATACAGTAGGACCCAACTGGCCCCGTATTCCCTATATACAGTAGGACCCAACTGGCCCCGTATTCCCCTATATACAGTAGGACCCAACTGGCCCCGTATTCCCTATATACAGTAGGACCCAACTGGCCCCGTATTCCCTATATACAGTAGGACCCAACTGGCCCCGTATTCCCTATATACAGTAGGACCCAACTGGCCCGTATTCCCTATATACAGTAGGACCCAACTGGCCCCGTATTCCCCTATATACAGTAGGACCCAACTGGCCCCGTATTCCCTATATACAGTAGGGACCCAACTGGCCCCGTATTCCCTATATACAGTAGGACCCAACTGGCCCCGTATTCCCTATATACAGTAGGACCCAACTGGCCCCGTATTCCCTATATACAGTAGGACCCAACTGGCCCCGTATTCCCTATATACAGTAGGACCCAACTGGCCCCGTATTCCCTATATACAGCAGGACCCAACTGGCCCCGTATTCCCTATATACAGCAGGACCCAACTGGCCCCGTATTCCCCTATATACAGTAGGACCCAAACTGGCCCCCGTATTCCCTATATACAGTAGGACCTAACTGGCCCCGTATTCCCTATATACAGTAGGACCCAACTGGCCCCGTATTCCCTATATACAGTAGGACCCAACTGGCCCCGTATTCCCTATATACAGTAGGACCCAACTGGCCCCGTATTCCCTATATACAGCAGGACCCAACTGGCCCCGTATTCCCTATATACAGCAGGACCCAACTGGCCCCGTATTCCCTATATACAGCAGGACCCAACTGGCCCCGTATTCCCTATATACAGTAGGACCCAACTGGCCCCGTATTCCCTATATACAGTAGGACCCAACTGGCCCCGTATTCCCTATATACAGTAGGACCCAACTGGCCCCGTATTCCCCTATATACAGTAGGACCCAACTGGCCCCAGTATTCCCCTATATACAGCAGGACCCAACTGGCCCCGTATTCCCTATATACAGTAGGACCCAACTGGCCCCGTATTCCCT
>NW_025535220.1:27500-57500 GCF_020615455.1 Coregonus clupeaformis | reverse complement strand
CCAGCCAATTCTATATTAACCCCCAAAAATGATTTAGCTAGCGTAACGTTACTGTATCTTAGCTAACAATTATTACATACATTTATTACTAAGGTTGGCTACACTTCCAGGATTACTAGCTAGCTAGTTCCTTTGGAGGTTTCTCTGACGATCTGATGAGAATCTGAGGAAGATGTGTCACTCTGATCTTAGAAGCGTGTCTCAGTTAAAAAATACAACATTTAAAAAAGCTGCTGCTAAATGAATATAGGGGAAACACTACCCTTCCTCCTTCCCTCCCTATACCCACCCATTCCTCCCTACACCCACTCTCCCTCTCTCCCTCTCTCCCTCCTTCCCTCCCTATACCCTCCCATTCCTCCCTACACCCCTCTCCCTCTCCCTCCTTCTCTCCCCTCCTTCCCTCCCTATACCCACCCATTCTCCCTCCTACCCCTCTCCCTCTCCCCTCCTTCTCTCCCTCCTTCCTCCCTATACCCACCCATTCCTCCCTACACCTCCTCCCTCTCCCCATCCCTCTCTCCCCCTCCTTCCCTCCCTATACCCACCCATTCCTCCCTACACCCCTCTCCCTCCCACCTCTCTCCCTCCTTCCCTCCCTATACCCTCCCATTCCTCCCTACCCCTCTCCCTCTCCCTCCTTCTCTCTCCCTCCTTCCCTCCCTATACCCACCCATTCCTCCCTTACACCCCCTCTCCCTCTCCCTCCTTCTCTCTCCTCCTTCCCTCCCTATACCACCCATTCCCCCTACACCCCTCTCCCTCTCCCTCCTTCTCTCCCCCTCCTTCCCTCCCTATACCCACCCATTCCTCCCTACACCCCTCTCCCTCTCCCTCCTTCTCTCTCCCTCCTCCCTCCCTATACCCTCTCCATCCTCCCTACACCCCCTCCCCTCCCCATCCCTCTCTCCCTCCTTCCCTCCCTATACCCTCCCATTCCCCCTTCCCTCCCCCTCCTTCCCTCCCTATACCACACCCATTCCTCCCTACACCCCTCTCCTCTCCACCTCTCTCCATCTATCTCCTCCCCTCTCTCCCTCTTTCCCTTTCTCTGCCAATCCCTCTCTCCCCCCCCCCTCTCCCTCATCCCTCTCTCCCTCCCCTCTCTCCCTCCCTCTCTCCCTCTCCCAATCCCTCTCTCCCTCCCTCTCCCTCTCCCCTCCTCCTTCCTCCCTACCTATCCATCTTTCCCTTTCCTGCCAATCCCCTCTCCCCTCTCCCTCCATCCCTCTCTCTCCTCCCTCCTCTCTCTCCCTCCCATCCCTCTCTCCCTCCCCCTCCCCTATCCACCCCTCCTCCTCCCTCCATCCCTCTCTCTCCCTCCACCCCTCTCCCTCCTTCCCTCTCTCCTCCCCCCCGCATAGATGCACATTCCCTCCCTACCAGATTAGACCAGTTAAATTAACCACCATCATTTAGAGGTCAGAGGTCAACATCCCACTGCCTTGACCCCCCTGAACTCCTCACCCCACTACCTCTTAACAGATACCTGCACATACCTGACTACTGTCTCTCTTTCTGTCTGTGTGTGTCTGTGTCTGTCTGTGTGTGTGTGTGTGTGTGTGTGTGTGTGTGTGTGTGTGTGTGTGTGTGTGTGTGTGTGTGAGATTGTGTGTGTATACAGTACGTGTGTTTGAATCCCTCCTCTCTCCTCTCTCACCCTAACCAGGAAGCTGATATCCCCTCTGCCCAATCACTGCGCATCCTGGACTTCAGCTTCTCTGATTTCGGCCTATCAGAGGAATCCACGGCTCAGGCCACAGTCAGAATGTTCCTGGATCTCAACCTAGTACAGGACTTCAACATCGACTACAAGGTAACACACACACACACACACACACACACACTCACACAGTTATTAAATGTGTATCTTTGGTCCTGTGAGTATGACTCTGTTCTTCTTCATCACTTTACCATCTCCTATTGGCGTCCTTTTACCTTCATCACTTTACCATCTCCTATTGCCGTCCTTTTACCTTCATCACTTTACCATCTCCTATTGCCGTCCTTTTACCTTCATCACTTTACCATCTCCTATTGGCGTCCTTTTACCTTCATCACTTTACCATCTCCTATTAGCGTCCTTTTACCTTCATCACTTTACCATCTCCTATTGGCGTCCTTCTTACCTTCATCACTTTACCATCTCCTATTGGCGTCCTTTTACCTTCATCACTTTACCATCTCCTATTGGCGTCCTTTTACCTTCATCACTTTACCATCTCCTATTGGCGTCCCTTTACCTTCATCACTTTACCATCTCCTATTGGTGTCCTTTTTACCTTCATCACTTTACCATCTCCTATTGGTGTCCTTTTTACCTTCATCACTTTACCATCTCCTATTGGCGCCCTTTTACCTTCATCACTTTACCATCTCCTATTGGCGTCCTTTTACCTTCATCACTTTACCATCTCCTATTGGTGTCCTTTTACCTTCATCACTTTACCATCTCCTATTGCCGTACTTTTACCTTCATCACTTTACCATCTCCTATTGGTGTCCTTTTACCTTCATCACTTGACCATCTCCTATTGCCGTACATTTACCTTCATCACTTTACCATCTCCTATTGGCGTCCTTTTACCTTCATCACTTTACCATCTCCTATTGGCGTCCTTTTACCTTCATCACTTTACCATCTCCTATTGGCGTCCCTTTTACCTTCATCACTTTACCATCTCCTATTGGCGTCCTTTTACCATCATCACTTTACCATCTCCTATTGGCGTCCTTTTACCTTCATCACTTTACCATCTCCTATTGGCGTCCTTTTACCTTCATCACTTTACCATCTCCTATTGGCGTCCTTTTACCTTCATCACTTTACCATCTCCTATTGGCGTCCTTTTACCTTCATCACTTTACCATCTCCTATTGGCGTCCTTTTACCTTCATCACTTTACCATCTCCTATTGGCGTCCTTTTACCTTCATCACTTTACCATCTCCTATTGGTGTCCTTTTACCTTCATCACTTTACCATCTCCTATTGGCGCCCTTTTACCTTCATCACTTTACCATCTCCTATTGGCGTCCTTTTACCTTCATCACTTTACCATCTCCTATTGGCGTCCTTTTACCTTCATCACTTTACCATCTCCTATTGACGCCCTTTTTACCTTCATCACTTTACCATCTCCTATTAGCGCCCTTTTACCTTCATCACTTTACCATCTCCTATTGGCGTCCTTTTTATTTTCATCACTTTACCATCTCCTATTGCCGTCCTTTTACCTTCATCACTTTACCATCTCCTATTGGCGTCCTTTTACCTTCATCACTTTACCATCTCCTATTGGCGTCCTTTTACCTTCATCACTTTACCATCTCCTATTGGCGTCCTTTTACCTTCATCACTTTACCATCTCCTATTAGCGTCCTTTTACCTTCATCACTTTACCATCTCCTATTGCGTCCTTTATTTTCATCACTTTACCATCTCCTATTGGTGTCCTTTTACCTTCATCACTTTACCATCTCCTATTGGCGCCCTTTTACCTTCATCACTTTACCATCTCCTATTGCCGTCCCTTTTACCTTCATCACTTTACCATCTCCTATTGGCGTCCTTTTACCTTCATCACTTTACCATCTCCTATTGGCGTCCTTTTACCTTCATCACTTTACCATCTCCTATTAGCGCCCTTTACCTTCATCACTTTACCATCTCCTATTGGCGTCCTTTTACCTTCATCACTTTACCATCTCCTATTAGCGTCCTTTACCTTCATCACTTTACCATCTCCTATTGGCGTCCTTTTACCTTCATCACTTTACCATCTCCTATTGGCGTCCTTTTACCTTCATCACTTTACCATCTCCTATTGGCGTCCTTTTACCTTCATCACTTTACCATCTCCTATTGGCGTCCTTTTACCTTCATCACTTTACCATCTCCTATTGGCGTCCTTTTACCTTCATCACTTTACCATCTCCTATTGCCGTACTTTTTACCTTCATCACTTTACCATCTCCTATTGGTGTCCTTTTACCTTCATCACTTGACCATCTCCTATTGCCGTACTTTCTACCTTCATCACTTTACCATCTCCTATTGGCGTCCTTTTACCTTCATCACTTTACCATCTCCTATTGGCGTCCTTTTACCTTCATCACTTTACCATCTCCTATTGGCGTCCTTTTACCTTCATCACTTTACCATCTCCTATTGGCGTCCTTTTTACCTTCATCACTTTACCATCTCCTATTGGCGCCCTTTTACCTTCATCACTTTACCATCTCCTATTGGCGCCCTTTTACCTTCATCACTTTACCATCTCCTATTGGCGTCCTTTTACCTTCATCACTTTACCATCTCCTATTGGTGTCCTTTTACCTTCATCACTTTACCATCTCCTATTGGTGTCCTTTACCTTCATCACTTTACCATCTCCTATTGCCGTCCTTTTACCTTCATCACTTTACCATCTCCTATTGGCGCTCCTTTTACCTTCATCACTTTACCATCTCCTATTGCCGTCCTTTTACCTTCATCACTTTACCATCTCCTATTGGCGTCCCTTTTACCTTCATCACTTTACCATCTCCTATTGGCGTCCTTTCTCCTTCATCACTTTACCATCTCCTATTGGCGTCCTTTTACCTTCATCACTTTACCATCTCCTATTGGTGTCCTTTTACCTTCATCACTTTACCATCTCCTATTGGCGCCCTTTTTACCTTCATCACTTTACCATCTCCTATTGGCGTCCTTTTACCTTCATCACTTTACCATCTCCTATTGGCGCCCTTTTTACCTTCATCATTTTACCATCTCCTATTGGCGCCCTTTTTACCTTCATCACTTTACCATCTCCTATTGGCGCCCTTTTACCTTCATCACTTTACCATCTCCTATTGGCGTCCTTTAACTTCATCACTTTACCATCTCCCATTGGCGTCCTTTTACCTTCATCACTTTACCATCTCCTATTGCCGTCCTTTTACCTTCATCACTTTACCATCTCCTATTGGCGTCCTTTCTCCTTCATCACTTTACCATCTCCTATGGGCGTCCTTTTACCTTCATCACTTTACCATCTCCTATTGGTGTCCTTTTACCTTCATCACTTTACCATCTCCTATTGGCGTCCCTTTACCTTCATCACTTTACCATCTCCTGTTGGCGTCCTTTTACCTTCATCACTTTACCATCTCCTATTGCCGTCCTTTTACCTTCATCACTTTACCATCTCCTATTGGCGTCCTTTTACCTTCATCACTTTACCATCTCCTATTAGCGTCCTTTTACCTTCATCACTTTACCATCTCCTATTGCCGTCCTTTTACCTTCATCACTTTACCATCTCCTGTGGGCGCCCTTTTACCTTCATCACTTTACCATCTCCTATTGCCGTCCTTTTACCTTCATCACTTTACCATATCCTATTGGCGTCCTTTTACCTTCATCACTTTACCATCTCCTATTGGCGTCCTTTTACCTTCATCACTTTACCATCTCCTATTGGTGTCCTTTTACCTTCATCACTTTACCATTCTCTCCCCCTCTCTCCATCTCCCCCTTCTTTCCTCCCCCTCCAGTGTCTCTGTCAGTGGGTTCTGAGCGTAAGGCGTGGTTACCGTAGCAACGTGCCCTATCACAACTGGAGCCACGGCCTCAGCACCGCCCAGTGTATGTTCGCTATGATGACGTCTACAGACCAGTTACAGGTGAGAGGTCAGAGGTTAGAGGTTAGGGCTCAGTGCATGTTCTCTATGATGACGTCTACAGACCAGTTACAGGTGAGAGGTCAGAGGTTAGGGGTTACTGGTCAGTGAAGCCTGTTTCCCGGACCCAGCCTATTCTTGGAGTAATAAACCTGTTCCATGGTGATTCTCCGCTGGGTTGTGTTCAGAAAGGCCACACCGTTTAGAAACAAACCAGAAAGGAAAACGAGGCTTTCTTAAATGGACAAGATCAGGTAGAACCCCTACTCCTTTTCACAATGTTTTAGGTCAGAGGTTAAAGGTTAGAGGTCAGGGTAGCTGTGTGGTTAAAGGTTAGAGGTCAGGGTAGCTGTGTGGTTAAAGGTTAGAGGTCAGGGTAGCTGTGTGGTTAAAGGTTAGAGGTCAGGGTAGCTGTGTGGTTAAAGGTTAGAGGTCAGGGTAGCTGTGTGGTTAAAGGTTATAGGTCAGGGTTGCTGTGTGGTTAAAGGTTATAGGTCAGGGTTGCTGTGTGGTTAAAGGTTATAGGTCAGGGTAGCTGTGTGGTTAGAGGTTAGAGGTCAGGGTAGCTGTGTGGTTAAAGGTTAGAGGTCAGGGTTGCTGTGTGGTTAAAGGTTAGAGGTCAGGGTTGCTGTGTGGTTAAAGGTTAGAGGTCAGGGTAGCTGTGTGGTTAAAGGTTAGAGGTCAGGGTAGCTGTGTGGTTAAAGGTTAGAGGTCAGGGTAGCTGTGTGGTTAAAGGTTAGAGGTCAGGGTTGCTGTGTGGTTAAAGGTTAGAGGTCAGGGTAGCTGTGTGGTTAAAGGTTAGAGGTCAGGGTAGCTGTGTGGTTAAAGGTTAGAGGTCAGGGTAGCTGTGTGGTTAAAGGTTAGAGGTCAGGGTTGCTGTGTGGTTAAAGGTTAGAGGTCAGGGTAGCTGTGTGGTTAAAGGTTAGAGGTCAGGGTAGCTGTGTGGTTAAAGGTTAGAGGTCAGGGTAGCTGTGTGGTTAAAGGTTAGAGGTCAGGGTTGCTGTGTGGTTAAAGGTTAGAGGTCAGGGTAGCTGTGTGGTTAAAGGTTAGAGGTCAGGGTAGCTGTGTGGTTAAAGGTTAGAGGTCAGGGTTGCTGTGTGGTTAAAGGTTAGAGGTCAGGGTTGCTGTGTGGTTAAAGGTTCGAGGTCAGGGTAGCTGTGTGGTTAAAGGTTAGAGGTCAGGGTAGCTGTGTGGTTAAAGGTTAGAGGTCAGGGTAGCTGTGTGGTTAAAGGTTAGAGATCAGGGTTGCTGTGTGGTTAAAGGTTAAAGGTTAGAGGTCAGGGTTGCTGTGTGGTTAAAGGTTAGAGGTCAGGGTTGCTGTGTGGTTAAAGGTTAGAGGTCAGGGTTGCTGTGTGGTTAAAGGTTAGAGGTCAGGGTAGCTGTGTGGTTAAAGGTTAGAGGTCAGGGTAGCTGTGTGGTTAGAGGTCAGGGTTGCTGTGTGGTTAAAGGTTCGAGGTCAGGGTAGCTGTGTGGTTAAAGGTTAGAGGTCAGGGTTGCTGTGTGGTTAAAGGTTATAGGTCAGGGTAGCTGTGTGGTTAAAGGTTCGAGGTCAGGGTTGCTGTGTGGTTAAAGGTTAGAGGTCAGGGTAGCTGTGTGGTTAAAGGTTAGAGGTCAGGGTTGCTGTGTGGTTAAAGGTTAGAGGTCAGGGTAGCTGTGTGGTTAAAGGTTAGAGGTCAGGGTAGCTGTGTGGTTAAAGGTTAGAGGTCAGGGTAGCTGTGTGGTTAAAGGTTAGAGGTTAGAGGTCAGGGTTGCTGTGTGGTAAAAGGTTAGAGGTCAGGGTAGCTGTGTGGTTAAAGGTTAGAGGTCAGGGTTGCTGTGTGGTTAAAGGTTAAGAGGTCAGGGTTGCTGTGTGGTTAAAGGTTAGAGGTCAGGGTAGCTGTGTGGTTAAAGGTTAGAGGTCAGGGTTGCTGTGTGGTTAAAGGTTAGAGGTCAGGGTAGCTGTGTGGTTAAAGGTTAGAGGTCAGGGTTGCTGTGTGGTTAAAGGTTAGAGGTCAGGGTAGCTGTGTGGTTAAAGGTTAGAGGTCAGGGTTGCTGTGTGGTTAAAGGTTAGAGGTCAGGGTTGCTGTGTGGTTAAAGGTTAGAGGTCAGGGTTGCTGTGTGGTTAAAGGTTAGAGGTCAAGGTTGCTGTGTGGTTAGAGGTCAGGGTTGCTGTGTGGTTAAAGGTTAGAGGTCAGGGTAGCTGTGTGGTTAAAGGATAGAGGTTAGGGTAGCTGTGTGGTTAGAGGTCAGGGTTGCTGTGTGGTTAAAGGTTAGAGGTCAGGGTAGCTGTGTGGTTAAAGGTTAGAGGTCAGGGTAGCTGTGTGGTTAAAGGTTAGAGGTCAGGGTTGCTGTGTGGTTAAAGGTTAGAGGTCAGGGTAGCTGTGTGGTTAAAGGTTAGAGGTCAGGGTAGCTGTGTGGTTAAAGGTTAGAGGTCAGGGTAGCTGTGTGGTTAAAGGTTAGAGGTCAGGGGTAGCTGTGTGGTTAAAGGTTAGAGGTCAGGGTAGCTGTGTGGTTAAAGGTTAGAGGTCAGGGTTGCTGTGTGGTTAAAGGTTAGAGGTCAGGGTAGCTGTGTGGTTAAAGGTTAGAGGTCAGGGTAGCTGTGTGGTTAAAGGTTAGAGGTCAGGGTAGCTGTGTGGTTAAAGGTTAGAGGTCAGGGTAGCTGTGTGGTTAGAGGTCAGGGTTGCTGTGTGGTTAAAGGTTAGAGGTCAGGGTTGCTGTGTGAGGTTAAAGGTTAGAGGTCAGGGTAGCTGTGTGGTTAAAGGTTAGAGGTCAGGGTTGCTGTGTGGTTAAAGGTTAGAGGTCAGGGTAGCTGTGTGGTTAGAGGTCAGGGTAGCTGTGTGGTTAGAGGTTAGAGGTCAGGGTAGCTGTGTGGTTAAAGGTTAGAGGTCAGGGTTGCTGTGTGGTTAAAGGTTAGAGGTCAGGGTAGCTGTGTGGTTAATGAGGTCAGGGTTGCTGTGTGGTTAAAGGTTAGAGGTCAGGGTAGCTGTGTGGTTAAAGGTTCGGTTAGAGGTCAGGGTAGCTGTGTGGTTAAAGGTTAGAGGTCAGGGTTGCTGTGTGGTTAAAGGTTCGAGGTCAGGGTAGCTGTGTGGTTAAAGGTTAGAGGTCAGGGTAGCTGTGTGGTTAAAGGTTAGAGGTCAGGGTAGCTGTGTGGTTAAAGGTTAGAGGTCAGGGTAGCTGTGTGGTTAAAGGTTAGAGGTCAGGGTAGCTGTGTGGTTAAAGGTTAGAGGTCAGGGTAGCTGTGTGGTTAAAGGTTAGAGGTCAGGGTAGCTGTGTGGTTAAAGGTTAGAGGTCAGGGGTAGCTGTGTGGTTAAAGGTTAGAGGTCAGGGGTTGCTGTGTGGTTAAAGGTTAGAGGTCAGGGTTGCTGTGTGGTTAAAGGTTAGAGGTCAGGGTAGCTGTGTGGTTAAAGGTTAGAGGTCAGGGTAGCTGTGTGGTTAAAGGTTAGAGGTCAGGGTTGCTGTGTGGTTAAAGGTTAGAGGTCAGGGTAGCTGTGTGGTTAAAGGTTAGAGGTCAGGGTAGCTGTGTGGTTAAAGGTTAGAGGTCAGGGTAGCTGTGTGGTTAAAGGTTAGAGGTCAGGGTAGCTGTGTGGTTAAAGGTTAGAGGTCAGGGTAGCTGTGTGGTTAAAGGTTAGAGGTCAGGGTAGCTGTGTGGTTAAAGGTTAGAGGTCAGGGTAGCTGTGTGGTTAAAGGTTAGAGGTCAGGGTTGCTGTGTGGTTAAAGGTTAGAGGTCAGGGTTGCTGTGTGGTTAAAGGTTGAGGTTAGAGGTCAGGGTTGCTGTGTGGTTAAAGGTTCGAGGTCAGGGTAGCTGTGTGGTTAAAGGTTAGAGGTCAGGGTAGCTGTGTGGTTAAAGGTTAGAGGTCAGGGTTGCTGTGTGGTTAAAGGTTAGAGGTCAGGGTTGCTGTGTGGTTAAAGGTTCGAGGTCAGGGTAGCTGTGTGGTTAAAGGTTAGAGGTCAGGGTAGCTGTGTGGTTAAAGGTTAGAGGTCAGGGTAGCTGTGTGGTTAAAGGTTAGAGGTCAGGGTAGCTGTGTGGTTAAAGGTTAGAGATCAGGGTTGCTGTGTGGTTAAAGGTTAAAGGTTAGAGGTCAGGGTTGCTGTGTGGTTAAAGGTTAGAGGTCAGGGTAGCTGTGTGGTTAAAGGTTAGAGGTCAGGGTTGCTGTGTGGTTAAAGGTTAGAGGTCAGGGTAGCTGTGTGGTTAAAGGTTAGAGGTCAGGGTAGCTGTGTGGTTAGAGGTCAGGGTTGCTGTGTGGTTAAAGGTTCGAGGTCAGGGTAGCTGTGTGGTTAAAGGTTAGAGGTCAGGGGTTGCTGTGTGGTTAAAGGTTAGAGGTCAGGGTAGCTGTGTGGTTAAAGGTTCGAGGTCAGGGTTGCTGTGTGGTTAAAGGTTAGAGGTCAGGGTAGCTGTGTGGTTAAAGGTTAGAGGTCAGGGTTGCTGTGTGGTTAAAGGTTAGAGGTCAGGGTAGCTGTGTGGTTAAAGGTTAGAGGTCAGGGTAGCTGTGTGGTTAAAGGTTAGAGGTCAGGGGTAGCTGTGTGGTTAAAGGTTAGAGGTTAGAGGTCAGGGTTGCTGTGTGGTAAAAGGTTTGAGGTCAGGGTAGCTGTGTGGTTAAAGGTTAGAGGTCAGGGTTGCTGTGTGGTTAAAGGTTAGAGGTCAGGGTAGCTGTGTGGTTAAAGGTTAGAGGTCAGGGTAGCTGTGTGGTTAAAGGTTAGAGGTCAGGGTTGCTGTGTGGTTAAAGGTTAGAGGTCAGGGTAGCTGTGTGGTTAAAGGTTAGAGGTCAGGGTTGCTGTGTGGTTAAAGGTTAGAGGTCAGGGTAGCTGTGTGGTTAAAGGTTAGAGGTCAGGGTTGCTGTGTGGTTAAAGGTTAGAGGTCAGGGTTGCTGTGTGGTTAAAGGTTAGAGGTCAGGGTTGCTGTGTGGTTAAAGGTTAGAGGTCAAGGTTGCTGTGTGGTTAGTAAGGTCAGGGTTGCTGTGTGGTTAAAGGATAGAGGTCAGGGTAGCTGTGTGGTTAGAGGTCAGGGTTGCTGTGTGGTTAAAGGTTAGAGGTCAGGGTAGCTGTGTGGTTAAAGGTTAGAGGTCAGGGTAGCTGTGTGGTTAAAGGTTAGAGGTCAGGGTTGCTGTGTGGTTAAAGGTTAGAGGTCAGGGGTTGCTGTGTGGTTAAAGGTTAGAGGTCAGGGTAGCTGTGTGGTTAAAGGTTAGAGGTCAGGGTAGCTGTGTGGTTAAAGGTTAGAGGTCAGGGTAGCTGTGTGGTTAAAGGTTAGAGGTCAGGGTAGCTGTGTGGTTAAAGGTTAGAGGTCAGGGTAGCTGTGTGGTTAAAGGTTAGAGGTCAGGGTTGCTGTGTGGTTAAAGGTTAGAGGTCAGGGTAGCTGTGTGGTTAAAGGTTAGAGGTCAGGGTAGCTGTGTGGTTAAAGGTTAGAGGTCAGGGGTTGCTGTGTGGTTAAAGGTTAGAGGTCAGGGTAGCTGTGTGGTTAGAGGTCAGGGTTGCTGTGTGGTTAAAGGTTAGAGGTCAGGGTTGCTGTGGGGTTAAAGGTTAGGAGGTCAGGGTAGCTGTGTGGTTAAAGGTTAGAGGTCAGGGTTGCTGTGTGGTTAAAGGTTAGAGGTCAGGGTAGCTGTGTGGTTAAGTGAGGTCAGGGTAGCTGTGTGGTTAGAGGTTAGAGGTCAGGGTAGCTGTGTGGTTAAAGGTTAGAGGTCAGGGTTGCTGTGTGGTTAAAGGTTGAGGTCAGGGTAGCTGTGTGGGTTAGAGGTCAGGGTTGCTGTGTGGTTAAAGGTTAGAGGTCAGGGTAGCTGTGTGGTTAAAGGTTCGAGGTTAGAGGTCAGGGTAGCTGTGTGGTTAAAGGTTAGAGGTCAGGGTTGCTGTGTGGTTAAAGGTTCGAGGTCAGGGTAGCTGTGTGGTTAAAGGTTAGAGGTCAGGGTAGCTGTGTGGTTAAAGGTTAGAGGTCAGGGTAGCTGTGTGGTTAAAGGTTAGAGGTCAGGGTAGCTGTGTGGTTAAAGGTTAGAGGTCAGGGTAGCTGTGTGGTTAAAGGTTAGAGGTCAGGGGTAGCTGTGTGGTTAAAGGTTAGAGGTCAGGGTAGCTGTGTGGTTAAAGGTTAGAGGTCAGGGTAGCTGTGTGGTTAAAGGTTAGAGGTCAGGGTTGCTGTGTGGTTAAAGGTTAGAGGTCAGGGGTTGCTGTGTGGTTAAAGGTTAGAGGTCAGGGTAGCTGTGTGGTTAAAGGTTAGAGGTCAGGGTAGCTGTGTGGTTAGAGGTTAGAGGTCAGGGTAGCTGTGTGGTTAAAGGTTAGAGGTCAGGGTAGCTGTGTGGTTAAAGGTTAGAGGTCAGGGTAGCTGTGTGGTTAAAGGTTAGAGGTCAGGGTAGCTGTGTGGTTAAAGGTTAGAGGTCAGGGTAGCTGTGTGGTTAAAGGTTAGAGGTCAGGGTAGCTGTGTGGTTAAAGGTTAGAGGTCAGGGTAGCTGTGTGGTTAAAGGTTAGAGGTCAGGGTAGCTGTTTGGTTAAAGGTTAGAGGTCAGGGTTGCTGTGTGGTTAAAGGTTAGAGGTCAGGGTTGCTGTGTGGTTAAGGTTAGAGGTTGAGGTCAGGGTTGCTGTGTGGTTAAAGGTTAGAGGTCAGGGTTGCTGTGTGGTTAAAGGATAGAGGTCAGGGTTGCTGTGTGGTTAAAGGTTAGAGTTCAGGGTAGCTGTGTGGTTAAAGGTTAGAGGTCAGGGTAGCTGTGTGGTTAAAGGTTAGAGGTCAGGGTAGCTGTGTGGTTAAAGGTTAGAGGTCAGGGTAGCTGTGTGGTTAAAGGTTAGAGGTCAGGGTTGCTGTGTGGTTAAAGGTTAGAGGTCAGGGTTGCTGTGTGGTTAAAGGTTAGAGGTCAGGGTTGCTGTGTGGTTAAAGGTTAGAGGTCAGGGTAGCTGTGTGGTTAAAGGTTAGAGGTCAGGGTTGCTGTGTGGTTAAAGGTTAGAGGTTAGAGGTCAGGGTAGCTGTGTGGTTAAAGGTTAGAGGTCAGGGTTGCTGTGTGGTTAAAGGTTAGAGGTTAGAGGTCAGGGTAGCTGTGTGGTTAAAGGGTAGAGGTCAGGGTAGCTGATGATCTATATACTGACTCCCATTGCTATACATGCCTGTATGCCACATGCGTCCACTCATCAGTACATTATCAGTCCATTATCAGTACATTATCAGTACATTATTAGTACATTATCAGTACATTCGTAAAACAACCTAAACATTACGAGCCTTCTATTAGATCAAATAAGCCTCACATAGCAAATTAGCAATCATATTTAATGTTGACCAAATTTGACACTCTTCCATGGGACCTCAAATGTTAACGCTTACTTTCCCAGAGATAGATTTTTGGGGCGAGTCAGCCCTCTTGCTTCGCCTCTTCCTCTCTGGTGCGTCACAGATTAATTCCTCCATGAATTAATTCATTGGAAATATTAAAGCCTCCCAGCTCACGCTGTCTCTATGTCTGTCTCTCCCTCCCCCTCTCCCCCTCTCTCTCTTTGTCTCTCCCCCTCCCCCTTCCCCTCTCTCTCTGTCTCTCCCTCCTCCCTCCCCCTCTCTCTCTGTCTCTCCCTTCCCTCCCTCTCTCTCTCTGTCTCGCCCCCCTCCCCCTCTCTCTCTGTCTCTCCTCCCCCTCCCTCTCTCTGTCTCTCCTCCCCCTCTCTCTCTGTCTCTCCCTCCCCCTCTCTCTCTGTCTCTCCCTCCCCTCTCCCTCTCTCTCTGTCTCTCCCTCCCCTCCCCCACTCTCTCTGTCTCACCCACCCTCTCCCCCTCCCCTCTCCCTCTCTCTCTCTGTCTCTCCCTCCCTCTCTCTCTCTGTCTCACCCTCCCTCTCTCCCCCTCTCTCTCTGTCTCTCCCTCCCCCTCTCTCTCCGTCTCGCCCTCCCCTCTCCCCCTCTCTCTGTCTCTCCCTCCCCCCTCCCCCACTCTCTCTGTCTCACCCTCCCTCTCCCCCTCCTCTCCCTCTCTCTCTCTGTCTCTCCCTCCTCTCTCCCCTCTCTCTCTCTGTCTTTCCCTCCTCTCTCTCTCTCTCTCCCCCCTCTCTCTCTGTCTCGCCCTCCCTCTCCCCCTCCCTCTCTCCTCCTCTCTCGCTCTGTCTCTCTCCCCCTCTCTCTCTCTCTCTCTCTCTCAGTCTAATTTATCTCGTCTGGAGGTGTTGGCTCTGATGATAGCTACTCTGAACCACGACCTGGATCACAGAGGAGTTAGTAACTCCTACATTGAGAGGTACACTCACACCTCTCCTTCTGTCCTTCTATCACTCCTTCCACCTTTCTCTAATTCATTCATTTTTTCCTTTCATTCCTTGATTTTGTTGTTTTACTTTCTGATTCATTCATTATCCAGTCACTCCCACCACTCACGTCATTATCCAATCACTCACTACATTATCCAATCACTCACGTCATTATCCAATCACTCACGTCATTATCCAATCACTCATTTCATTATCCAATCACTCACGTCATTATCCAATCACTCACGTCATTATCACTCCCTTCCCTCCCTCGTTTCCTCTCCCTCTCTCCCTCTCTCTCTCCCTCTCCCCCTCTCTCTCCCCCTCTCTCCCCCCTCTCCCCCTCTCTCCCCTCTCTCTCTCTCTCCCTCTCTCTCCCCTCTCTCCCCTCTCCCCCCCTCTATCTCCCCTCTCTCCCCTCTCTCTCTCTCTCTCTCTCTCTCTCTCTCCCCTCTCTCTCTCTCTCTCTCCCTCCCTCCTCCCCCTCTCCCCCCCTCCCCCCTCTCCCCCCCTCTCCCCCTCTCCCTCTATCTCCCCCCTATCTCCCCTCTCTCCCCCTCTCTCCAGGACTCAGCAGCCTCTAGCCCAGCTGTATGGAACCTCCTCTCTGGAGCATCATCACTATGACATGTGCCTCTTCATCCTCAACAACCCGGTTAGAACCATCCATCCATCCATCCATCCATCCATCCATCCATCCATCCATCCATCCATCTACATCCATCCATCCATCCATCCATCCATCCATCCATCCATCCATCCATCCATCCATCCATCCATCCCACCACCATCCACCATCCATCCATCCCTGCATTCATTCATTCATTTATCCACCCATCCATCTTTCCATTATTTTGTTCTTTCGATCATCCATTTCTTCATCCATCATTCACTCACTCATCATAACACCTCATTATTTTATCTTCATCCTCACACTGAACCATTAGGCCAAATTCATTCATTTATGCATCCCTTGCTCTCCCTCTCACCCTCTCTCTTCCTTCCCCCGCCCCCTCTCTCTCTCTCTCGTTCTACTCTCTTGTTTAAGGACTCTTGGAAGATTAGTTCAAATTAGGACTAAAAGATATCCTAATAAAATCAAATATTCTCTCTCTCTTCTCCCCTTCTCCCTCTCTCTGTCTCTCTCTCTGTCTCTCTCTCTCTCTCTCTCTCTCTCTCTGTCTCTCTCTGTCTCTCTCTGTCTCTCTCTCTCTCTCTCTCTCTCTCTCTCTCTCTCTCTCTCTCTCTCTCTCTCTCTCTCTCTCTCTCTCTCTCCCCCTCTCTCCCCCTCTCTCTCTCTCTCTCTCTCTCCCCTCCCCCCAGGGCAGTCAGATCCTCAGTGGTCTGTGTCCTGATGATTACCGAACAGTGTTACCCATGATAGAGAAAGCCATCCTGGCTACGGACCTGGCTGTCTATATGGAGTATGTATACTTTATAATATATCTACTTATATGCTGTCTACATAGAGTATGTATACTTTATTATATATATATATATACTTATATATGTTGTCTATATAGAGTATGTATACTTTAATATATATATACTTTTATATGTTGTCTATATAGAGTATGTATACTTTACTATATACTTACACTACCGTTCAAAAGTTTGGGGTCACTTAGAAATGTCCTTGTTTTCCATGAAAACATACATGAAATGAGTTTGAATAGGAACTATAGCAAAATGCATAGGAAATGTAGTCATTGACAAGGTTAGAAATAATGACTTTTAATATAAATAATAATTGTGTCCTTCAAACTTTGCTTTCGTCAAAGAATCCTCCATTTACAGCAATTTTAGCCTTGCAGACCTTTGGCATTCTAGTTGTCAATTTGTTGAGGTAATCTGAAGAGATTTCACCCCATGCTTCCTGAAGCACCTCCCACAAGTTGGATTGGCTTGATGGGCACTTCTTACGTACCATACGGTCAAGCTGCTCCCACAACAGCTCAATAGGGTTGAGATCCGGTGACTGTGCTGGCCACTCCATTATAGACAGAATACCAGCTGACTGCTTCTTCCCTAAGTAGTTATTGCATAGTTTGGAGCTGTGCTTTGGGTCATTGTCCTGTAGTAGGAGGAAATTGGCTCCAATCAAGTGCCGTCCACAGGGTATGGCATGGCGTTGCAAAATCCTTCCTTCTTCAAGATCCCTTTTACCCTGTACAAATCTCCCACTTTACCACCACCAAAGCACCCCCAGACCATCACATTGCCTCCACCATGCTTGACAGATGGCATCAAGCACTCCTCCAGCATCTTTTCATTTGGTCTGCGTCTCACAAATGTTCTTCTTTGTGATCTGAACACCTCAATCTTTGATTCGTCTGTCCATAACACTTTTTTCCAATCTTCCTCTGTCCAGTGTATGTGTTCTTTTGCCCATCTTAATCTTTTCTTTTTATTGGCGAGTCTGAGATATGGCTTTTTCTTTGCAACTCTACCTAGAAGGTCAGCATCCCGGAGTCGCCTCTTCACTGTTGACGTTGAGACTGGTGTTTTGCGGGTACTATTGAATGAAGCTGCCAGTTGAGGACCTGTGAGGCGTCTGTTTCTCAAACTAGACACTAATGCATTTGTCCTCTTGCTCAGTTGTGCACCGGGGCCTCCCACTCCTCTTTCTATTCTGGTTAGAGCCAGTTTGCGCTGTTCTGTGATGGGAGTAGTACACAGCGTTGTACGAGATCTTCAGTTTCTTGGCAATTTATCGCATGGAATAGCCTCATTTCTCAGAACAAGAATAGACTGACGAGTTTCAGAACAAAGTTATTTGTTTCTGGCCATTTTGATCCTGTAATCGAACCCACAATTGCTGTTGCTCCAGATACTCAACTAGTCTCAAGAAGGCCAGTTTTATTGTTTCTTTAATCAGCACAACAGTTTTCAGCTGTGCTAACATAGTTGTAAAAGGGTTTTCTAATGATCAATTAGCCTTTTAAAATGATAAACTTGGATTAGCAAACACAACGTGTCATTGGAACACAGGACTGATGGTTGCTGATAATGGGCCTCTGTACGCCTATGTAGATATTCCATTACAAATCAGCCGTTTCCAGCTACAATAGCCATTTACAACATTAACAATGTCTACACTGTATTTCTGATCAATTTGATGTTATTTTATTGGACAAAATTGCTTTTCTTTCGAAAACAAGGACATTTCTAAGTGACCCCAAACTTTTGAATGGTAGTGTATATGTTGTTTATATAGAGTATGTATACTTTATAATATATCTACTTATATATGCTGTCTATATAGAGTATGTATACTTTACTATATATATACTTATATATGTTGTCTATATAGAGTATGTATACTTTACTGTATATATATACTTATATATGTTGTCTATATAGAGTGTGTATACTTTATAATATATCTACTTATATATGTTGTCTATATAGAGTATGTATACTTTACTATATATATATACTTATATATGTTGTCTATATAGAGTATGTATACTTTATAATATATTTACTTATATATGTTGTCTATATAGAGTATGTATACTTTACTATATATATACTTATATATGTTGTCTATATAGAGTATGTATACTTTATAATATATCTACTTATATATGTTGTCTATATAGAGTATGTATACTTTATAATATATCTACTTATATATGTTGTCTATGTAGAGTATGTATACTTTACTATATATATATACTTATATATGTTGTCTATATAGAGTATGTATACTTTACTATATATATACTTATATATGTTGTCTTTATAGAGTATGTATACTTTACTATATATATCTACTTATATATGCTGTCTATATAGAGTATGTATACTTTACTATATATATCTACTTATATATGTTGTCTATATAGAGTATGTATACTTAACTATATATCTACTTATATATGTTGTCTATACTTTTACTATATATACCGTATATTATTGTACATGTTGTCTATACGTAATATTTACACTTTAATGTATATCAGATTAAATGAACCGTAATTAGTCACATGCTTGGGAAACAACCGTGTAGACTACCAGTGAAATGCTTACTGACGGGGTCCTTCCCAACAACAGGTGTAGACTACCAGTGAAATGCCTAGTGACGGGCCCTTCCCAACAACAGGTGTAGACTACCAGTGAAATGCCTAGTGACGGGCCCTTCCCAACAACCGGTGTAGACTACCAGTGAAATGCCTAGTGACGGGCCCTTCCCAACAACCGGTGTAGACTACCAGTGAAATGCCTAGTGACGGGCCCTTCCCAACAACAGGTGTAGACTACCAGTGAAATGCCTAGTGACGGGCCCTTCCCAACAACAGGTGTAGACTACCAGTGAAATGCCTAGTGAGGGGCCCGTCCCAACAACAGGTGTAGACTACCAGTGAAATGCCTAGTGACGGGCCCTTCCCAACAACCGGTGTAGACTACCAGTGAAATGCCTAGTGACGGGCCCTTCCCAACAACCGGTGTAGACTACCAGTGAAATGCCTAGTGACGGGCCCTTCCCAACAACAGGTGTAGACTACCAGTGAACTGCCTAGTGACGGGCCCTTCCCAACAACAGGTGTAGACTACCAGTGAAATGCCTAGTGACGGGCCCTTCCCAACAACAGGTGTAGACTACCAGTGAAATTCCTACTGACGGGCCCTTCCCAACAACGAGGAGAGAGAGTAAACAGATCAATAACAGACTAGTTATAACACGTAGTAATAATACAAGGTAGAATAAATACACAATGAGTAATGATTACTAGGCTATATACACAGGGTACCAGTACTGAGTCCATGTGCTGGGGTACGAGGTAATAACTTGGCTATATACACAGGGTACCAGTACTGAGTCGATGTGCTGGGGTACGAGGCAATTGAAGTAGATATGTACATATAGGTAGGGATAAAGTGACTAGTCAACAGGCTAGATAACAAACAGTAGCAGCAGCGTACGTGATGAGACATTTACATTTTACATTTTTAGTCATTTAGCAGATGCTCTTATCCAGAGCGACTTACAGTTAGTGAGTGCATACATTTTCATACTGGCCCCCCCCGTATGAAACGAACCCACAACCCTGGCGTTGCAAGCGCCATGCTCTACCAACTGAGCTACAGGGGACAAAAGAGTTAGTGCAAAAAGGATCAGCGCAGATAGTCTGGGTAGTTGTTTGGTTAACTATTTAACTAACTATTCACTAGTCTTATAGCTTGGGGATTTGAAGCTGTTCAGGGTCCTGTTGGTTCCAGACTTGGTGCATCGGTACCGCTTGCCGTGCGGTAGCAGAGAGAACAGTCTATGACTAGGGTGGCTGGAGTCTTTGACCGTTTTAGGGGCCTTCCTCTGACACCGCCTGCAGTAGAGGTCCTGGATGTCAGGGAGCTCGGCCCCAGTCTACCATGGGATTATACATCTAGCAGGGGAGACTCTGCTCGGCCCCAGTCTACCATGTGATTATACATCTAGCAGGGGAGACTCTGCTCGGCCCCAGTCTACCATGTGATTATACATCTAGCAGGGGAGACTCTGCTCGGCCCCAGTCTACCATGTGATTATACATCTAGCAGGGGGAGACTCTGCTCGGCCCCCAGTCTACCATGTGATTATACATCTAGCAGGGGGAGACTCTGCTCGGCCCCCAGTCTACCATGTGATTAGACATCTAGCAGGGGAGACTCTGCTCGGCCCCCAGTTTACCATGTGATTATACATCTAGCAGGGGAGACTCTGCTCGGCCCCAGTTTACCATGTGATTATACATCTAGCAGGGGAGACTCTGCTCGGCCCCAGTTTACCATGTGATTATACATCTAGCAGGGGAGACTCTGCTCGGCCCCAGTCTACCATGTGATTATACATCTAGCAGGGAGACTCTGCTCGGCCCCAGTTTACCATGTGATTATACATCTAGCAGGGGGAGACTCTGCTCGGCCCCAGTTTACCATGTGATTATACATCTAGCAGGGGGAGACTCTGCTCGGCCCCAGTTTACCATGTGATTATACATCTAGCAGGGGAGACTCTGCGGTAGCCTCACTCTGTGTGTGTCTGTTCAGGAGGAGGGCAGAGTTCTTTGAGCTGGGTCAGAAAGGAGTGAGGTGGGAGGAAGACAGGCACAGAGACTTACTAAGGTGAGCACCCTAAACCCTATGTAGTGCACTACTTTTGAGCCTGTGGACCCTAACTCTGTGGACCCTAACCCTGTGGACCCTAACCCTAGGACCCTGTATCTATGGACCCTGATCTATGGACCCTGTATTTATGGACCCTAACCCTATGGACCCTGTATCTATGGACCCTGTATCTATGGACCCTAACCCTATGGACCCTAACCCTATGGACCCTGTATCTATGGACCCTGTATCCCTATGGACCCTAACTCCTGTGGACCCTAACCCCTATGGACCCTAACCCTGTGGACCCTAACCCTATGGACCCTGTATCTATGGACCCTATATCTATGGACCCTGTATCTATGGACCCTAACCTATGGACCCTAACCCTATGGACCCTGTATCTATGGACCCTTAACTCTATGGACCCTGTATCTATGGACCCTGTATCTATGGACCCTAACCCTATGGACCCTGTATCTATGGACCCTAACCCTATGGACCCTGTATCTATGGACCCTGTATCTATGGACCCTAACCCTGTGGACCCTAACCTATGGACCCTGTATCTATGGACCCTAACCCTATGGACCCTAACCCTATGGGCCCTAACCCTATGGACCCTGTATCTATGGACCCTAACCCTATGGACCCTAACCCTATGGACCCTAACCCTACGGACCCTAACTCTATGGACCCTGTATCTATGGACCCTGTATCTATGGACCCTAACCACCTATGGACCCTAACCCTATGGACCCTGTATCTATGGACCCTGTATCTATGGACCCTGTATCTGTGGACCCTGTATCTATGGACCCTAACCCTATGGACCCTGTATCTATGGACCCTAACCCTATGGACCCTGTATCTATGGACCCTGTATCTATGGACCCTGTATCTATGGACCCTGTATCTATGGACCCTGTATCTATGGACCCTAACCCTGTGGACCCTGTAACCCTATGGACCCTGTATCTATGGACCCTAACCCTATGGACCCTGTATCTATGGACCCTAACCCTATGGACCCTGTATCTATGGACCCTAACCTATGGACCCTAACCCTATGGACCCTTACCCTATGGACCCTACCCTATGGACCCTGTATCTATGGACCCTAACCTATGCCCACTATGGACCTGTATCTATGGACCCTAACCCTATGGACCCTGTATCTATGGACCCTGTAACCCTATGGACCCTAACTCTATGGACCCTGTATCTATGGACCCTAACCCTATGGACCCTAACCCTATGGACCATGTATCCTATGGACCCTAACCCTATGGACCCTGTTCTATGGACCCTAACCCTATGGACCCTGTATTATGGACCCTGTATCTATGGACCCTAACCCTATGGACCCTAACCCCTATGGACCCTGTATCTATGGACCCTAACCCCATGGACCCTGTATCTATGGACCCTAACTCTATGGACCCTGTATCTATGGACCCTGTATCTATGGACCCTAACCCTATGGACCCTAACCCTATGGACCCTGTATCTATGGACCCTGTACTCTATGGACCCTAACCCTATGGACCCTAACCCTATGGACCCTAACCCCTGGACCCTGTATCTATGGACCCTAACCCTATGGACCCTGTATCTATGGACCCTGTATCTATGGACCCTGTATCTATGGATCCTAACCCTATGGACCCTGTATCTATGGACCCTGTATCTATGGACCCTAACCCTATGGACCTGTATCTATGGACCCTAACCCCATGGACCCTGTATCTATGGACCCTGCACCTATGGACCCTAACCCTATGGACCCTGTATCTATGGACCCTGTATCTATGGACCCTAACCCTATGGACCCTAACCCTATGGACCCTAACCCTATGGACCCTGTATCTATGGACCCTAACCCATGGACCCTAACCCTATGGACCCTGTATCTATGGACCCTGTATCTATGGACCCTAACCCTATGGACCCTGTATCTATGGACCCTATCTATGGACCCTGATCTATGGACCCTGTATCTATGGACCCTAACCCTATGGACCCTGTATCTATGGACCCTGTATCTATGGACCCTAACCCTATGGACCCTATCTATGGACCCTGTATCTATGGACCCTGTATCTATGGACCCTGTATCTATGGACCCTAACCCTATGGACCCTGTATCTATGGACCCTGTATCTATGGACCCTGATCCCTATGGACCCTGTATCTATGGACCCTATATCCTATGGACCCTAACCCTCATGGACCCTGTATCTATGGACCCTGTATCTATGGACCCTAACCCTATGGACCCTGTATCTATGGACCCTAACCCTGTACTATGGACCCTAACCCTATGGACCCTAACCCTATGGACCCTGTATCTATGGACCCTAACCCTATGGACCCCAACCCTATGGACCCTAACCCTATGGACCCTAACCCTATGGACCCTGTATCTATGGACCCTGTATCTATGGACCCTAACCCTATGGACCCTGTCTATGGACCCTGTATCTATGGACCCTGTATCTATGGACCCTAACCCTATGGACCCTAACTCTATGGACCCTGTATCTATGGACCCTAACCCTATGGACCATGTATCTATGGACCCTAACCCTATGGACCCTAACCCTATGGACCCTGTATCTATGGACCCTGTATCTATGGACCCTGTATCTACGGACCCTTATACCTATGGACCCTAACTATGGACCCTAACCCTATGGACCCTAACCCTATGGACCCTGTATCTATGGACCCTAACCCCTATGGACCCTGTATCTATGGACCCTGTATCTATGGACCCCTAACCCATGGACCCTGTATCTATGGACCCTGTATCTATGGACCCTGTATCTATGGACCCTTATCCTATGGACCCTAACCCTATGGACCCTGTATCTATGGACCCTAACACTATGGACCCTAACCCTATGGACCCTAACCCTATGGACCCTAACCCTATGGACCCTAACCCTATGGACCCTGTATCTATGGACCCTAACCCTATGGACCCTGTATCTATGGACCCTGTATCTATGGACCCTAACCCCTATGGACCCTAACCCTATGGACCCTGTATCTATGGATCCTAACTATCTATGGACCCTGTCTTTATGGACCCTGTATCTATGGACCCTGTATCTATGGACCCTGTATCTATGGACCTCCTAACTCTATGGACCCTGTATCTATGGACCCTACGTATCTATGGACCCGTATCCTATGGACCCTAACCCTATGGACCCTGTATCTATGGACCCTGTATCTATGGACCTAACCCTATGGACCCTGTATCTATGGACCCTGTATCTATGGACCCTGTATCTATGGACCCTAACCCTATGGACCCTAACCCTATGGACCCTGTATCTATGGACCCTGTATCTATGGACCACCCTATGGACCCTAACCCTATGGACCCTATACCCTTATGGACCCTGTATCTATGGACCCTGTATCTATGGACCCTAACCCTATGGACCCTAACCCTATGGACCCTGTACCCTATGGACCCTGTATCTATGGACCCTGTATCTATGGACCCTGTAACTCTATGGACCCTGTATCTATGGACCCTAACCCTATGGACCCTAACCCTATGGACCCTGTATCTATGGACCCTAACCCTATGGACCCTGTATCTATGGACCTAACCTCGACCTGTATCTATGGACCCTGTATCTATGGACCCTAACTCTATGGACCCAACCTTATGGACCCTGTATCTATGGACCCTGTATCTATGGACCCTGTATCTATGGACCCTGTATCTATGGACCCTGTATCTATGGACCCTAACCCTATGGACCCTGTATCTATGGACCCTGTATCTATGGACCCTGTATCTATGGACCCTAACCCTTGGCCTCAACCCTATGGACCCTGTATCTATGGACCCTAACCTATGGACCACCTATGGACCCTGTATCTATGGACCCTAACCCATGGACCCGTCTATGGACCCTAACCCTATGGACCCTAACCCTATGGACCCTGTATCTATGGACCCTATCCCTATGGACCCTGTATCTATGGACCCTAACCCTATGGACCCTGTATCTATGGACCCTAACCCTATGGACCCTGAACCCTATGGACCCTGACATCTATGGACCCTAACCCTATGGACCCTGTATCTATGGACCCTGTATCTATGGACCTTGTATAAACCTAACCCTATGGACCCTGTATCTATGGACCCTAACCTATGGACCCCTAACCCTATGGACCCTGTATCTATGGACCCTAACCCTATGGACCCTGTATCTATGGACCCATCTATGGACCCTGTATCTAGACCTGTATCTATGGACCTTATCTTGGACCCTAACCCTATGGACCCTGTATCTATGGACCCTAACCCTATGGACCCTGTATCTATGGACCCTGTATCTATGGACCCTAACTCTATGGACCCTAACCCTATGGACCCTAACCCTATGGACCCTGTATCTATGGACCCTGTATCTATGGACCCTGTATCTATGGACCCTAACCCTATGGACCCTAACCCTATGGACCCTGTATCTATGGACCCTGTATCTATGGACCCTGTATCTATGGACCCTGTATCTATGGACCTTGTATCTATGAACCCTAACTCTATGGACCCTGTATCTATGGACCCTGTATCTATGGACCCTGTATCTATGGACCCTGTATCTATGGACCCTGTATCTATGGACCCTGTATCTATGGACCCTGTATCTATGGACCCTGTATCTATGGACCTTGTATCTATGAACCCTAACTCTATGGACCCTGTATCTATGGACCCTGTATCTATGGACCCTGTATCTATGGACCCTGTATCTATGGACCCTGTATCTATGGACCTTGTATCTATGAACCCTAACTCTATGGACCCTGTATCTATGGACCCTGTATCTATGGACCTTGTATCTATGAACCCTAACTCTATGGACCCTGTATCTATGGACCCTGTATCTATGGACCCTGTATCTATGGACCCTGTATCTATGGACCCTGTATCTATGGACCTTGTATCTATGAACCCTAACTCTATGGACCCTAACCCTATGGACCCTGTATCTATGGACCTTGTATCTATGAACCCTAACTCTATGGACCCTGGTCAAAAGTAGTGCACTAGGGTGCAATTTGGGACACAACATCTCTTCCTTACGTAGTGCACTACTTTATAATACCCCATTCCCTATTTAGTGCACTACTGTATGACACCCCATTCCCTATTTAGTGCACTAGTTTTGACCAGGGCCCCATAGGGACCATCTAGTCATGATTGACCTCTGATCCAGGAGTGTGTGTGTTTTTTTTTGTGTGTGTGTGTGTGTGTGTCTCCCACAGGTCGATGCTAATGACAGCCAGCGACATTGCTGCCATTACAAAGCCTTGGCATATTCAGAAGAGGGTGAGCACTCACACACACACACACACACACACACACACACACACACACACACACACACACACACACACACACACACACACACACACACATACACTATATCCCTGGTTCTCTCTGTCTTCAGACAGCTAAGATGGTGGCATCAGAGTTTTAACCCTGGTTCTCTCTGTCTTCAGACAGCTAAGATGGTGGCATCAGAGTTTTAACCCTGGTTCTCTCTGTCCTCAGACAGCTAAGCTGGTGGCATCAGAGTTTTAACCCTGGTTCTCTCTCTCCTCAGACAGCTAAGCTGGTGGCATCAGAGTTTTAACCCTGGTTCTCTCTGTCCTCAGACAGCTAAGCTGGTGGCATCAGAGTTTTAACCCTGGTTCTCTCTGTGCTCAGACAGCTAAGCTGGTGGCATCAGAGTTTTAACCCTGGTTCTCTCTGTCCTCAGACAGCTAAGATGGTGGCATCAGAGGAGTTTTAACCCTGGTTCTCTCTGTCCTCAGACAGCTAAACTGGTGGCATCAGAGTTTTAACCCTGGTTCTCTCTGTCCTCAGACAGCTAAGCTGGTGGCATCAGAGTTTTAACCCTGGTTCTCTCTGTCCTCAGACAGCTAAGATGGTGGCATCAGAGTTTTAACCCTGGTTCTCTCTCTCCTCAGACAGCTAAGCTGGTGGCATCAGAGTTTTAACCCTGGTTCTCTCCGTCCTCAGACAGCTAAGATGGTGGCATCAGAGGAGTTTTAACCCTGGTTCTCTCCCTCCTCAGACAGCTAAGATGGTGGCATCAGAGTTTTAACCCTGGTTCTCTCTGTCCTCAGACAGCTAAGATGGTGGCATCCGAGTTTTAACCCTGGTTCTCTCCCTCCTCAGACAGCTAAGATGGTGGCATCAGAGTTTTAACCCTGGTTCTCTCTGTCCTCAGACAGCTAAGCTGGTGGCATCAGAGTTTTAACCCTGGTTCTCTCTGTCCTCAGACAGCTAAAATGGTGGCATCAGAGTTTTAACCCTGGTTCTCTCTGTCCTCAGACTGCTAAGCTGGTGGCATCAGAGTTTTAACCCTGGTTCTCTCTGTCCTCAGACAGCTAAGATGGTGGCATCAGAGTTTTAACCCTGGTTCTCTCCATCCTCAGACAGCTAAGCTGGTGGCATCAGAGTTTTAACCCTGGTTCTCTCTCTCCTCAGACAGCTAAGATGGTGGCATCAGAGTTTTAACCCTGGTTCTCTCTGTCCTCAGACAGCTAAGCTGGTGGCATCAGAGTTTTAACCCTGGTTCTCTCTCTCCTCAGACAGCTAAGATGGTGGCATCAGAGTTTTAACCCTGGTTCTCTCTGTCAGACAGCTAAGATGGTGGCATCAGAGTTTTAACCCTGGTTCTCTCTGTCCTCAGACAGCTAAGCTGGTGGCATCAGAGTTTTTTGCTCAAGGAGACCGAGAGAAGGAAGAGTTCAACATCAAACCTGTTGTAAGTAGCTTACACTGCATGGAACTTTTTGATTCGATTAATTTGACCATTTAGAAACACAATTCAACCCCACACATATGGATGCAATGCATTTGAAATCATGATAAAAACACAAAAATGTTTAACAACTTATTATGTTATTGTTCAACTCAGTGGTCCTCTGACCTTGAAGACAACATGTTAACTCAGTGGTCCTCTGACCTTGAAGACAACATGTTAACTCAGTGGTCCTCTGACCTTGAAGACAACATGTTAACTCATGTTAATGTTAACTACAGTGTCAGTCATTTAATCTGACTCCTCCTGAATGGAAAACTCATCTGGTTCTGTATAGCTCAGTTGGTCGAGCATGGCATTTGCAATGGTAGGGCAGTGGGTTTGTGGTTATGCAGCTTGGGAATTAAAGTGACATCTGTTTGTCCCCAGGACATGATGAACAGAGACAACAGCACTCGTCTTCCTCACATGCAGGTCAACTACATCGATGGGATGTGCCATCCCTTATACCAGGTGGGTTCTGGTCCATTCCCCCTCTATACAACCTGGGTGGGTCCTGGTCCATTCCCCCTCTATACAACCTGGGTGGGTCCTGGTCCATTCACCCTCTATACAACCTGGGTGGGTCCTGGTCCATTCACCCTCTAGACAACCCGGGTGGGTCCTGGTCCATTCACCCTCTATACAACCTGGGTGGGTCCTGGTCCATTCACCCTCTATACAACCTGGGTGGGTCCTGGTCCATTCACCCTCTATACAACCTGGGTGGGTCCTGGTCCATTCACCCTCTAGACAACCCGGGTGGGTCCTGGTCCATTCACCCTCTATACAACCTGGGTGGGTCCTGGTCCATTCCCCCTCTAGACAACCTGGGTGGGTTCTGGTCCATTCCCCCTCTATACAACCTGGGTGGGTTCTGGTCCATTCCCCCTCTAGACAACCTGGGTGGGTTCTGGTCCATTCCCCCTCTATACAACCTGGGTGGGTCCTGGTCCATTCACCCTCTAGACAACCTGGTTGGGTCCTGGTCCATTCCCCCTCTATACAACCTGGTTGGGTCCTGGTCCATTCCCCCTCTATACAACCTGGGTGGGTCCTGGTCCATTTACCCTCTAGACAACCTGGTTGGGTCCTGGTCCATTCCCCCTCTATACAACCTGGTTGGGTCCTGGTCCATTCCCCCTCTATACAACCTGGGTGGGTTCTGGTCCATTCACCCTCTAGACAACCCGGGTGGGTCCTGGTCCATTCCCCCTCTAGACAACCTGGGTGGGTTCTGGTCCATTCCCCCTCTATACAACCTGGGTGGGTCCTGGTCCATTCCCCCTCTATACAACCTGGGTGGGTCCTGGTCCATTCCCCCTCTATACAACCTGGGTGGGTCCTGGTCCATTCCCCCTCTATACAACCTGGGTGGGTTCTGGTCCATTCACACTCTATACAACCTGGGTGGGTCCTGGTCCATTCCCCCTCTATACAACCTGGGTGGGTTCTGGTCCATTCACCCTCTAGACAACCTGGGTGGGTCCTGGTCCATTCCCCCTCTATACAACCTGGGTGGGTTCTGGTCCATTCACCCTCTATACAACCTGGGTGGGTCCTGGTCCATTCACCCTCTATACAACCTGGGTGGGTCCTGGTCCATTCCCCCTCTATACAACCTGGGTGGGTCCTGGTCCATTCCCCCTCTATACAACCTGGGTGGGTTCTGGTCCATACCCCCTCTATACAACCTGGGTGGGTCCTGGTCCATTCCCCCTCTAGACAACCTGGGTGGGTCCTGGTCCATTCCCCCTCTAGACAACCTGGGTGGGTCCTGGTCCATTCACCCTCTATACAACCTGGGTGGGTTCTGGTCCATTCCCCCTCTATACAACCTGGGTGGGTCCTGGTCCATTCACCCTCTATACAACCCGGGTGGGTTCTGGTCCATTCACCCTCTAGACAACCTGGGTGGGTCCTGGTCCATTCACCCTCTATACAACCCGGGTGGGTTCTGGTCCATTCACCCTCTATACAACCCGGGTGGGTCCTGGTCCATTCCCCCTCTATACAACCCGGGTGGATCCTGGTCCATTCACCCTCATACAACCGGTGGGTTCTGGTCCATTCCCCCTCTATACAACCTGGGTAGGTCCTGGTCCCATTCACCCTCTAGACAACCTGGGTGGGTTCTGGTCCATTCACCCTCCTAGACAACCGGGTGGGTCTGGTCCATTCACCCTCTATACAACCTGGGTGGGTTCTGGTCCATTCCCCCTCTAGACAACCTGGGTGGGTCCTGGTCCATTCCCCCTCTATACAACCTGGGTGGGTCCTGGTCCATTCACCCTCTATACAACCCGGGTGGGTCCTGGTCCATTCACACTCTATACAACCTGGGTGGGTCCTGGTCCATTCCCCCTCTATACAACCTGGGTGGGTCCTGGTCCATTCCCCCTCTATACAACCTGGGTGGGTCCTGGTCCATTCCCCCTCTATACAACCCGGGTGGGTCCTGGTCCATTCACCCTCTATACAACCTGGGTGGGTTCTGGTCCATTCCCCCTCTATACAACCTGGGTGGGTCCTGGTCCATTCACCCTCTATACAACCTGGGTGGGTCCTGGTCCATTCACCCTCTATACAACCTGGGTGGGTTCTGGTCCATTCACCTTCTAGACAACCTGGGTGGGTTCTGGTCCATTCCTGGGTCCTGGTCCATTCCCCCTCTATACAACCTGGGTGGGTGGGTTATACCTTTGTTCCTCTGATGGCTTGCCCTCGGAAATGTATGAATCTGTATTCATAGCTTTCTCACTCTCTCTCTCCTCCCTCTCCTCCCTCCCCCTCTCTCTCCCTCTCTCTCCCCCCACAACCCCCCACCTCCCCCTCTCTCCCTCTTTCTCTCCCTACCCTCTACCCTCCTCTCCCTCTGCCTCTCTCTCTCTCTTTCTCTCCCCGCTCCCTCTCTCCCCCTCTTCTCCCCCTCCTTTCTCAGACTCTGTCAGGGATGTTTGACTCCTGTTCTCCTCTGTTGGACGGTCTCATGAGGAACAGAGAGAACTGGATGCTCCTCGCCGAGACGGGGGAGGAAGGAGGAGAGGAGGAATAGAGAGAGGAACAGAGAGAACTGGATAAGTTGAGGAAGGAGGAGTGAGGAGAGAGGAAGAGGAGGCAGGAAGGAGAAAAGGAGGAGAGAGGACGGGAAGAGGGGGAGTGGCTTGGAAGAGGGGGAGGATGAGAATGAGTGTATAAAACTACTCTGTAAAG
>NW_025535220.1:0-25000 GCF_020615455.1 Coregonus clupeaformis | reverse complement strand
ACACACAACCATCGGCTGGTTATCGTCCGGATTAGACCCTCCCCAAACAGCAACACACAACCATCCCTGGTTATCGTCCGGTTAGACCCTCCCCCAAACAGCAACACACAACCATCCCTGGTTAGTCGTCCGAGTTAGACCCTCCCCAACAGCAACAAACAGCCATCACTGGTTTTCAATCCGGTTAGAACCCTCCCCCCAACAGCAACACACAACCATCACTGGTTATCGTCCGGGTTAGACCCTCCCCCAACAGCAACACACAACCATCACTGGTTATCGTCCGGGTTAGACCCTCCCCCAACAGCAACACACAACCATCACTGGTTATCGTCCGGGTTAGACCCTACCCCAACAGCAACACACAACCATCACTGGTTATCATCCGGGTTAGACCCTCCCCCCAACAGCAACACACAACCATCACTGGTTGTCGTCCGGGTTAGACCCTCCCCCAACAGCAACACACAACCATCACTGGTTATCGTCCGGTTAGACCCTCCCCCCAACAGCAACACACAACCATCACTGGTTATCGTCCGGGTTAGACCCTCCCCCAACAGCAACACACAACCATCACTGGTTATCGTCCGGGTTAGACCCTCCCCCCAACAGCAACACACAACCATCACTGGTTATCGTCCGGGTTAGACCCTCCCCAAACAGCAACACACAACCATCACTGGTTATCGTCCGGGTTAGACCCTCCCCCAACAGCAACACACAACCATCACTGGTTATCGTCCGGGTAGACCCTCCCCAAACAGCAACACAAACCATCACTGGTTATCGTCCGGGTAGACCCTCCCCAAACAGCAACACACAACCATCACTGGTTATCGTCCGGTAACCCTCCCCCCAACAGCAACACTCAACCTTCACTGGTTATCGTCCGGGTTAGACCCTCCCCCAACAGCAACACACAACCATCACTGGTTATCGTCCGGGTAGACCCTCCCCAAAAAGCAACACACAACCATCACTGGTTATCATCCGGGTAGACCCTCCCCCAACAGCAACACACAACCATCACTGGTTATCATCCGGGTAGACCCTCCCCCAACAGCAACCATCACTGGTTATCATTTGGGTTAGACCCTCCCCCAACAGCAACACACAGCCATCCTTTCACCAGCCTATACAGGAACTCTATCTCTCTCAACTCTACATTAATAATGTGTCTCTCCAGATAGCACTACTGGGTGATCTGAAAAGTCATAGTCAATCCATCAATAATATGATAATACTTTTTTGCAAAAATGTTTATTTTCAATTTACAATCTGTAGAAACAATGAGAATAGAAGGGTTCAGAACTTTTGTAAAACATCACAGTACAGTTGGAAAATATATATGGCAAATAGAAATCCAATATGGATGGTGTTATGAGATAGATGGGTGGAGCTGAAGGATGGGACTAATAACAACTAACAACAACTAATAACAACAAGATAACTAATGTAAAGCATACTGTGTCCATAATAAGTATATAGGTTGTAGGTTGACAGCTTTTGTGAAAAGAGCACAGTTAGAAAGATATGGCATATAGAAGCAAACCGGATGGACATCATGAAAATGATCGGAGGAAGTTCAGGAGTAAAAACAAACAAAATAGAATTATTGTAAAATTGACTGTGTCCATAAAATGTATATAGTATGTATAAGCTGGAAGTAGAGGCTTAAGCGTTGTTGTTCACTAGTTTACTCCAATTAGGGAAGGGATGGTGGGGTTGGAAAGTAATAAAGGGGAATATATTTTTTTAAAGGATATGTATGTACAGTGGGGAAAAAAAGTATTTAGTCAGCCACCAGTTGTGCATGTTCTCCCACTTAAAAAGATGAGAGGCCTGTAATTTTCATCATAGGTACACGTCAACTATGACAGACAAATTGAGGAGAAAAAAATCCAGAAAATCACATTGTAGGATTTTTAATGAATTTATTTGCAGATTATGGTGGAAAATAAGTATTTGGTCACCTACAAACAAGCAAGATTTCTGGCTCTCACAGACCTGAACTTCTTCTTTAAGAGGATCCTCTGTCCTCCACTCGTTACCTGTATTAATGGCACCTGTTTGAACTTGTTATCAGTATAAAGACACCTGTCCACAACCTCAAACAGTCACACTCCAAACTCCACTATGGCCAAGACCAAAGAGCTGTCAAAGGACACCAGAAACAAAATTGTAGACCTGCACCAGGCTGTGAAGACTGAATCTGCAATAGAGTAAGCAGCTTGGTTTGAAGAAATCAACTGTGGGAGCAATTATTGGGAAATGGAAGACATACAAGACCACTGATAATCTCCCTCGATCTGGGGCTCCACGCAGATCTCACCCCGTAAGTCAAAATGATCACAAGAACGGTGAGCAAAAATCCCAGAACCACACGGGGGGACCTAGTGAATGACCTGCAGAGAGCTGGGACCAAAGTCACAAAGCCTACCATCAGTAACACATTCCGCCAGGGACTCAAATCCTGCAGTGGCACGTGTCCCCCTGCTTATGCCAGTACATATCCAGGCCCGTCTGAAGTTTGCTCAGAGTGCATTTGGATGATCCAGAAGAGGATTGGGAGAATGTCATATGGTCAGATGAAACCAAAATAGAACTTTTTGGTAAAAACTCAACTTTGTCGTGTTTGGAGGACAAAGAATGCTGAGTTGCATCCAAAGAACACCATACCTACTGTGAAGCATGGGGGTGGAAACATCATGCTTTGGGGCTGTTTTACCTGTACCAAAGGGACCAGGACTGACTGATCCGTGTAAAGGAAAGAATGAATGGGGCCATGTATCGTGAGATTTTTTGAGTGAAAACCTCCTTCCATCAGCAAGGGCATTGAAGATGAAACATGGCTGGGTCTTTCAGCATGACAATGATCCCAAACACACCGCCCGGGCAACGGAGAGGAGTGCTTCGTAAGAAGGTTCCTGGAGTGGCCTAGCCAGTCTCCAGATCTCAACCCCATAGAACATCTTTGGAGGGAGTTGAAAGTCTGTGTTGCCCTAGCGACAGCCCCCAAAAACATCACTGCTCTAGAGGAGATCTGCATGGAAGAATGGGCCAAAATACCAGCAACAGTGTGTGAAAACCTTGTGAAGACTTACAGAAACGTTTGACCTGTGTCATTGCCAACAAAAGGGTATATAACAAAGTATTGAGAAACTTTTTTTATTGACCAAATACTTATTTTCCACCATAATTTGCAAATAAATTCATTAAAAATCCTACAATGTGATTTTCTGGATTTTTTCCCCTCATTTTGTCTGTCATAGTGGACGTGTACCTATGATAAAAATTACAGGCCTCTCTCATCTTTTGAAGTGGGAGAACTTGCACAATTGGTGGCTGACTAAATACTTTTTTTCCCCACTGTCTGTATATGTATTTATATGTGTGTATGTATGTATGTATGTGTATATATGTATGTGTATGTATATATATATATATATATATATTTTATATTTGTGAGAAGAAAAAAAACATATGGGGGATTGGAAGTAATGCAGACAATTACATTGATGGAAGTTACGATCTATCTGCAATATTAAAGCTGATCTACCCCCCAAAGCAATATAATAATAATAATAATAATAATAATAATAATAATAATAATATAAATCTCCCCTGGTTTAACCTGGAACTCTTATCTCTCTCAACTCTACATTAATAATGTATCTCCCCTGGTGCCAAGAGTGTACAAAGCTGTCATCAAGGCAAAGGTTGGCTATTTGAAGAATCTCAAATATAAAATATATTTTGATTTGTTTAACTACTTTTTTTTGGTTATTACATGATTCTGTGTGTTATTTCCTAGTTTTGATGTCTTCACTATTTATTCTACAATGTAGAAAATAGTAAAAAAAATAAAGAAAAACCCTTGAATGAGTAGGTGTTGTAAAACATTTGACCGGTAGTGTATGACTCTTAGAGCAGAGCTGCCAAGACCTCTTCCTGGAGATCTGCCGTCCTGGGGGTTTTCAGTCCAACACTCATTTAACACACCTGATTCTACTTATTAGCTGCTCAACAAGACCTTAACCAGCTGAATCAGATATGCTAAATTAGGGTTGGACTGAAAACCTACAGGACAGTAGATCTCCAGGAAGAGGGGTTGGGCAGCCCTGTCTTCAGCCCCCCCTATGCTGCTTGAATCAACAAATAAGACTATATGCTGCTTGAATCAACAAATAAGACTATATGCTGCTTGAATCAACAGAATAAGACTATATGCTGCTTGAATCAACAGAATAAGACTATATGCTGCTTGAATCAACATAATAAGACTATATGCTGCTTGAATCAACATAATAAGACTATATGCTGCTTGAATGAACAGAATAAGACTATATGCTGCTTGAATCAACATAATAAGACTATGTGCTGTTTGAATCAACATAATAAGACTACAGTGGGGGAAAAAAGTATTTAGTCAGCCACCAATTGTGCAAGTTCTCCCACTTAAAAAGATGAGAGAGGCCTGTAATTTTCATCATAGGTACACGTCAACTATGACAGACAAAATGAGATTTTTTTTCCCAGAAAATCACATTGTAGGATTTTTAATGAATTTATTAGCAAATTATGGTGGAAAATAAGTATTTGGTCAATATCAAAAAGTTTCTCAATACTTTGTTATATACCCTTTGTTGGCAATGACACAGGTCAAACGTTTTCTGTAAGTCTTCACAAGGTTTTCACACCTGTTGCTGGTATTTTGGCCCATTCCTCCATGCAGATCTCCTCCTAGAGCAGTGATGTTTTGGGGCTGTCGCTGAGCAACACGGACTTTCAACTCCCCTCCAAAGATTTTCTATGGGGTTGAGATCTGGAGACCGGCTAGGCCACTCCAGGACCTTGAAATGCTTCTTCTGACCACTCCTTCGTTGCCCGGGCGGTGTGTTTGGGATCATTGTCATGCTGAAAGACCCAGCCACTTTAATCTTCAATGCCCTTGCTGATGGAAGGAGGTTTTCACTCGAAATCTCACGATACATGGCCCCATTCATTTTTCCTTTACACGGATCTGGTCGTCCTGGTCCCTTTGCAGAAAAACAGCCCCCAAAGCATGATGTTTTCACTCCCATGCTTCACAGTAGGTATAGTGTTCTTTGGATGCAACTCAGCATTCTTTGTCCTCCAAACACGACAAGTTGAGTTTTTACCAAAAAGTTATATTTTGGTTTCATCTGACCATATGACTTTCTCCCAATCCTCTTCTGGATGCACTCTAGCAAACTTCAGACGGGCCTGGACATGTACTGGCTTAAGCAGGGGGGACACGTCTAGCATTGCAGGATTTGAGTCCCTGCGTAGTGTGTTACTGATGGGAGGCTTTGTTACTTTGGTCCCAGCTCTCTGCAGGTCATTCACTAGGTCCCCCGTGTGGTTCTGGGATTTTTGCTCACCGTTCTTGTGATCATTTTTGACCCCACGGGGTGAGATCTTGCGTGGAGCCCCAGATCGAGGGAGATTATCAGTGGTCTTGTATGTCTTCCATTTCCTAATAATTGCTCCCACATTGATTTCTTCAAACCAAGCTGCTATCCTATTGCAGATTCAGTCTTCCCAGCCTGGGTGCAGGTCTACAATTTTGTTTCTGGTGTCCTTTGACAGCTCTTTGGTCTTGGCCATGTGGAGTTTGGAGTGTGACTGTTTGAGGTTGTGGACAGGTGTATTTTATACTGATAACAAGTTCAAACAGGTGCCATTAATACAGGTAAAGTGGAGGACAGAGGAGCCTCTTAAAGAAAGAGTTACAGGTCTGTGAGAGCCAGAAATCTTGCTTGTTTGTAGGTGACCAAATACTTATTTTCCACCATAATTTGCAAATAAATTCATTAAAATCCTACAAAGACCTGATTTTTCTGGATTTTCTTTTCTCAATTTGTCTGTCATAGTTGACGTGTACCTATGATGAAAATTACAGGCCTCTCTCATCTTTTTAAGTGGGAGAACTTGCACAATTGGTGGCTGACTAAATACTTTTTTCCCCACTGTATGTGCTGTTTGAATCAACAGAATAAGACTATATGCTGCTTGAATCAACATAATAAGACTTTATGCTGCTTGAATCAACAGAATAAGACTATATGCTGCTTGAATCAACATAATAAGACTATGTGCTGTTTGAATCAACATAATAAGACTATGTGCTGTTTGAATCAACAGAATAAGACTATATGCTGCTTGAATCAACATAGTAAGACTATATTCTGCTTGAATCAACATAATAAGACTATATTCTGCTTGAATCAACATAATAAGACTATGTGCTGTTGGAATCAACAGAATAAGACTATATTCTGCTTGATTTCAACATAATAAGACTATGTGCTGTTTGAATCAACATAATAAGACTATGTGCTGTTGGAATCAACAGAATAAGACTATATTCTGCTTGAATCAACAGAATAAGACTATGTACTGCTTGAATCAGCAGTGTGTGTGTGGTATATAACTTTAATAAACGTTTCTATATACGACTGTGGTTCTTGTGTTTGTATCAGTATGTTCATAGAGTTCATACATTAACTTTACAGTTCAACCTAGGTTATAGGTCATAGGTCATAGGTTATAGGTTATAGGTCATAGGTTATAGGTTATAGGTTATATTTATTTACATTTATTTAATTTTTATTTATTTAGAAGAGGCATAATGTATTATCTATATTTGTATAATATCTATATCTTTATAATATATTAATAATAAACATTATCTGTATATCTATATAATCTTTATAATATATTGTAATAATAAACATCTGTATAATATCTATATAATCTTTATAATATATTGTAATAATAAACATTATCTGTATTATATCTATATAATCTTTATAATATATTGTAATAATAAACATCTGTATAATATCTATATAATCTTTATAATATATTGCAATAATAAACATCTGTATTATATCTATATAATCTTTATAATATATTGTAATAATAAACATCTGTATAATATCTATATAATCTTTATAATATATTGTAATAATACACATTATCTGTATTATATCTATATAATCTTTATAATATATTGTAATAATAAACATCTGTATAATATCTATATAATCTTTATAATATATTGCAATAATAAACATCTGTATAATATCTATATTATCTTTATAATATATTGCAATAATAAACATCTGTATAATATCTATATAATCTTTATAATATATTGCAATAATAAACATTATCTGTATTATATCTATATAATCTTTATAATATATTGCAATAATAAACATCTGTATAATATCTATATAATCTTTATAATATATTGCAATAATAAACATCTGTATAATATCTATATAATCTTTATAATATATTGCAATAATAAACATTATCTGTATTATATCTATATAATCTTTATAATATATTGCAATAATAAACATCTGTATAATATCTATATAATCTTTATAATATATTGCAATAATAAACATTATCTGTATTATATCTATATAATCTTTATAATATATTGCAATAATAAACATCTGTATAATATCTATATAATCTTTATAATATATTGCAATAATAAACATTATCTGTATTATATCTATATAATCTTTATAATATATTGCAATAATAAACATCTGTATAATATCTATATAATCTTTATAATATATTGCAATAATAAACATTATCTGTATTATATCTATATAATCTTTATAATATATTGCAATAATAAACATCTGTATAATATCTATATAATCTTTATAATATATTGCAATAATAAACATCTGTATAATATCTATATAATCTTTATAATATATTGCAATAATAAACATCTGTATTATATCTATATAATCTTTATAATATATTGTAATAATAAACATCTGTATAATATCTATATAATCTTTATAACATATTGTAATAATAAACATTATCTGTATTATATCTATATAATCTTTATAATATATTGTAATAATAAACTATCTGTATTATATCTATATAATCTTTATAATATATTGTAATAATAAACATTATCTGTATAATATCTATATAATCTTTATAATATATTATAATAATAAACATTATCTATGTATATCTATATAATCTTTATAATATATTGTAATAATAAACTATCTGTATAATATCTATATAATCTTTATAATATATTGTAATAATAAACATTATCTGTATTATATCTATATAATCTTTATAATATATTGTAATAATAAACATCTGTATATTCGGCCTGTGGTAGAGCGTCTGCTAAATGTCTAAAACGTAAAAAAATTGGGTACTTCATCCACCACTGGTCTCTACTGTGGAGCTCTGGGACGCAATTCTTCCTCCGCTCCGCTAGATGGCGCTGTGAATGACTTCCCCAATGGCAGAAGTCCAATGTGTTGTTGAGCGACACAGCTGTGTGCTTGTTTGCTCGTCGGACGGAGAAGAGGAAAAAGATGGCAGGGCGCGGGAAACGAAAAACTAAATCTACTCCCCAGGTATTGTCATTTTTAAGTTCCATAAACCCAGCAGTCTACAAGCAATATATTTGTGGGAACAGTGATAGGATGGTTTGAGCCAGCGATCTACTGCAGCAGGTGGAATGTTTGTCTTCTTGCGCTAGAAAGCACGGATGGGGCCACTATGGCACTTACATGGCTGTCTAGCTGGCTACCTATTGGTCCTGCTTCGTGCTAGCTAGCTGGCTAGCTAAAAACTCAACGTGTCTCCAAACATTTTCCATTTTTAGCAGTAAGCTTCGGTTTAGTACTGTTTTCCCAAGATATAGTAGCCAGATCAATATATTATTATAACTGGCTAACAAGCCGATAACCGTTGACAACATCCCATCGGCTTTTGCAGAGCGAACCGCTCAGGGTAATGTTCATTAGGACACACCGTAGCAAATCGATTTGGAAAACGAGCGTTTCTTATTGTAATCCCGGGCGCGTTCAGCAGGACGCAACGTTCAGATGAAAATAGACTATGTGAAACAACATGCCTCTCTGACATGTAGAATAATATCACATCGTCTCTTTTCATGGCATTTCAATCTGTAACTGAACGTGGCCTGGTAGTCCCTCCCCTTTCTCAGTCCGTTTATTTCGTTTGGTGTCTAACGAATACACCTAGTTATCCAACACATCTTCAAACTTGACTGAACCAGCTGCTGCAACGTCCAACTGTTTACACTAGCGTAGTGAATTGAATTCACCGACCGACCGTTGTTCTTCAGGAGTCGGACTCTGCCAGCCGGGAGTTGAAGAAGAAAACCGCCAGAGGAGCCGACAGCCGGACCGACCTCTGCTGAGATACCGACCGGACTGAGGGAGGAGGTGGAGGGCTCTATAAGCTCCCGGATGCCCGAAGACTTCTACCTCTTCTGGGACTTCTGCTCTTGGCTCAGCCCACAACCCCGGGGTAGGATCACTCACTCACCCACAACCCGGCCCCCTGACAGCCCCGGGTAGGATCACTCACTCACCCACAACCAGCCCCCTGACAGCCCATCGGTAGGATCACACACTCACCCACAACCAGCCCCTGACAACCCATCGGTGTAATCACTCACTCACCCACAACCAGCCCCCGACAACCCCCGGGGTGGATCACTCACTCACCCACAACCAGCCCCTACCCCCGGGGTAGATCACTCACTCACCCACAACTAGCCAGTCCCTGACAACCCGGGTAGGACACTCACTCACCCACAACCAGCCTCCTGACAAGCCCCGGGTAGGATCACTCACTCACCCACCCAGCCCCCTGACAACCGGGGTGGGATCACTCACTCACCCACAACCAGCCCCCTGACAACCCTCGGGTACGATACTCACTCACCCACAACCAGCCCCTGCAGCCCCGGGAGTGGGACACTCACTCACCCACAGTCCCATCACTCCAGTCAGTCCCATCTGTCTATAACACACTCACCCACAGTCCGCATCACTCCAGTCAGTCCCATCTGTCTATAACACACTCACCCACAGTCCATCACTCCAGTCAGTCCCATCTGTCTATAACATACTCACCCACAGTCCGCATCACTCCAGTCAGTCCCATCTGTCTATAACACACTCACCCACAGTCCGCATCACTCCAGCCAGTCCCATCTGTCTACAACACACTCACCCACAGTCCGCATCACTCCAGCCAGTCCCATCTGTCTATAACACACTCACCCACAGTCCGCATCACTCCAGTCAGTCCCATCTGTCTATAACACATCTCACCCACAGTCCGCATCACTCCAGTCAGTCCCATCTGTCTATAACACACTCACCCACAGTCCGCATCACTCCAGTCAGTCCCATCTGTCTATAACACACTCACCCACAGTCCGCATCACTCCAGCCAGTCCCATCTGTCTATAACACACTCACCCACAGTCCGCATCCACTCCAGCCAGTCCCATCTGTCTATAACACACTCACCCCACAGTCCGCATCACTCCAGTCAGTCCCATCTGTCTATAACACACTCACCCACAGTCCGCATCACTCCAGTCAGTCCCATCTGTCTATAACACACTCACCCACAACCAGCATCACTCCAGTCAGTCCCATCTGTCTATAACACACTCACCCACAGTCCGCATCACTCCAGTCAGTCCCGTCTGTCTATAACACACTCACCCACAGTCCGCATCACTCCAGTCAGTCCCCATCTGTCTATAACACTCACCCACAGTCCGCATCCACTCCAGTCAGTCCCATCTGTCTAAACACACTCACCCACAGTCCGCATCACTCCAGCCAGTCCCATCTGTCTATAACACACTCACCCACAGTCCGCATCACTCCAGTCAGTCCCATCTGTCTATAACACACTCACCCACAGTCCGCATCACTCCAGTCAGTCCCATCTGTCTATAACACTAACCCACAACCAGCATCACTCCAGTCAGTCCCATCTGTCTATAACACACTCACCCACAGTCCGCATCACTCCAGCCAGTCCCATCTGTCTATAACACACTCACCCACAGTCCGCATCACTCCAGTCAGTCCTGTCTGTCTATAACACTCACTAACCCACAACCAGCATCACTCCAGTCAGTCCTATCTGTCTATAACACACTCACCCACAGTCCGCATCACTCCAGTCAGTCCCATCTGTCTATAACACACTCACCCACAGTCCGCATCACTCCAGTCAGTCCCATCTGTCTATAACACACTCACCCACAGTCCGCATCACTCCAGTCAGTCCTATCTGTCTATAACACACTAACCCACAACCAGCATCACTCCAGTCAGTCCCATCTGTCTATAACACACTCACCCACAACCAGCATCACTCCAGTCAGTCCTGTCTGTCTATAACACTAACCCACAGTCCGCATCACTCCAGTCAGTCCTGTCTGTCTATATTAGGAAGGTGTCCTTTATGTTTTGTATACTAGGTGTATATAGGGAATAGGGTGCTATTTGGGACGTATCCTCTACATTCTGCAGTAGGCCATCTCCTGGTACTAGTTTTCATGAAATCATGAACACCTTCCTAATATTGAGTTGAGCCCCCCCTCCCCCCTTTTGCCCTCAGAACATCCTCAATTCGTCGGGGCATGGACTCTACAAGGTGTCCAAAGCGTTCCACAGGGATGCTGGCCCCATGTTGACTCCAATGATTCCCACAGTTGTGTCAAGTTGGCTGGATGTCCTTTAGGTGGTGGACCATTGTTGATACACACAGGGTTAATACAGGTTAATACAGGTTACTACAGGTTACTACAGGTTAATACATGTCCCCTGTAGCTCAGTTGGTAGAGCGTGGCGCTTGCAACGCCAGGGTTGTGGGTTCGTTTCCCACGGGGGGGGGCAAGTATGAAAATGAATACACTCACTAACTGTAAGTCGCTCTGGATAAGAGCGTCTGCTAAATGACTAAAATGTTAAATGTAAAATGAAACTGTTGAGTGTGGAAAAACCCAGCAGCGTTGCAGTTCTTGACACACTAACCGGTGCGCCTGGCACCTGCTACCACACCCCGTTCAAAGGCACTTCAATCTTTTGTCTTGCCTCATTCACCCTCTGAATGGCGCACACACACAATCCATGTCTCAATTGTCTCAAGGCTTAAAAATCCTTATTTTAACCTGTGACATCAATAAGGGATCCTGGCTTTCACCTGGTCAGTCTATGTCATGGAAAGAGCAGGTGCTCCTAATGTTTTGTGCACTCGGTGTAATACAAGGATCATATTAACAACATATCATTCCTCCCCCGCTCTCTCTAGACGCGCTGAAGGAAATTCTGGGTTTGAAGTTGGTTGGCCCATTTGACATCCTGGCGGAGGCCCACCGTAACTCAGCCAACCCTCGGCCCAACTACCACCTCCACTGGAGGTTCTTCTACGACCCTCCTGAGTACCAGACCGTAATACAGGGGAGTGGGGAGAACCTGCTACACATAGGTTACTACAGGTAATGACCCTACTACACATAGGTTACTACAGGTAGGGGTTACTACAGGTAATGACCCTACTACACATGGGTTACTACAGGTAATGACCCTACTACACATAGGTTACTACAGGTAATGACCCTACTACACATAGGTTACTACAGGTAATGACCATAATACACATGGGTTACTACAGGTAATGACCATACTACACATAGGTTACTACAGGTAATGACCATACTACACATAGGTTACTACAGGTAATGACCCTACTACACATAGGTTACTACAGGTAATGACCATACTACACATAGGTTACTACAGGTAATGACCCTACTACACATAGGTTACTACAGGTAATGACCCTACTACACATAGGTTACTACAGGTAATGACCCTACTACACATAGGTTACTCAGGTAATGACCCTACTACACATAGGTTACTACAGGTAATGACCCTACTACACATAGGTTACTACAGGTAATGACCCTACTACACATGGGTTACTACAGGTAATGACCCTACTACACATAGGTTACTACAGGTAATGACCCTACTACACATGGTTACTACAGGTAATGACCATACTACACATAGGTTACTACAGGTAATGACCCTACTACACATAGGTTACTACAGGTAATGACCATACTACACATAGGTTACTACAGGTAATGACCATACTACACATAGGTTACTACAGGTAATGACCATACTACACATAGGTTACTACAGGTAATGACCATACTACACATAGGTTACTACAGGTAATGACCCTACTACACATAGGTTACTACAGGTAATGACCCTACTACACATAGGTTACTACAGGTAATGACCCTACTACACATAGGTTACTACAGGTAATGACCCTACTACACATAGGTTACTACAGGTAATGACCCTACTACACATAGGTTACTACAGGTAATGACCCTACTACACATAGGTTACTACAGGTAATGACCCTACTACACATGGGTTACTACAGGTAATGACCATACTACACATAGGTTACTACAGGTAATGACCCTACTACACATGGGTTACTACAGGTAATGACCCTACTACACATGGGTTACTACAGGTAATGACCATAATACACATAGGTTACTACAGGTAATGACCGTAATACACATAGGTTACTACAGGTATTGACCATACTACACATAGGTTACTACAGGTAATGACCCTACTACACATAGGTTACTACAGGTAATGACCCTACTACACATAGGTTACTACAGGTAATGACCATACTACACATAGGTTACTACAGGTAATGACCATACTACACATGGGTTACTACAGGTAATGACCCTACTACACATAGGTTACTACAGGTAATGACCCTACTACACATAGGTTACTACAGGTAATGACCATACTACACATAGGTTACTACAGGTAATGACCATACTACACATAGGTTACTACAGGTAATGACCCTACTACACATAGGTTACTACAGGTAATGACCATACTACACATGGGTTACTACAGGTAATGACCCTACTACACATAGGTTACTACAGGTAATGACCCTACTACACATAGGTTACTACAGGTAATGACCCTACTACACATAGGTTACTACAGGTAATGACCCTACTACACATAGGTTACTACAGGTAATGACCCTACTACACATAGGTTACTACAGGTAATGACCCTACTACACATAGGTTACTACAGGTAATGACCCTACTACACATAGGTTACTACAGGTAATGACCCTACTACACATGGGTTACTACAGGTAATGACCATACTACACATAGGTTACTACAGGTAATGACCCTACTACACATGGGTTACTACAGGTAATGACCCTACTACACATGGGTTACTACAGGTAATGACCATAATACACATAGGTTACTACAGGTAATGACCGTAATACACATAGGTTACTACAGGTATTGACCATACTACACATAGGTTACTACAGGTAATGACCCTACTACACATAGGTTACTACAGGTAATGACCCTACTACACATAGGTTACTACAGGTAATGACCATACTACACATAGGTTACTACAGGTAATGACCATACTACACATGGGTTACTACAGGTAATGACCCTACTACACATAGGTTACTACAGGTAATGACCCTACTACACATAGGTTACTACAGGTAATGACCCTACTACACATAGGTTACTACAGGTAATGACCATACTACAGGGGAGTGGGGAGAACCTGCTACACATAGGTTACTACAGGTAATGACCCTACTACACATAGGTTACTACAGATAATGACCATACTACACATGGGTTACTACAGATAATGACCATACTACACATGGGTTACTACAGGTAATGACCCTACTACACATAGGTTACTACAGGTAATGACCATACTACACATAGGTTACTACAGATAATGACCATACTACACATGGGTTACTACAGGTAATGACCCTACTACACATGGGTTACTACAGGTAGGGGTTACTACAGGTAATGACCATACAACACATAGGTTACTACAGGTAATGACCATACTACACATGGGTTACTACAGGTAATGACCATACTACACATAGGTTACTACAGGTAATGACCATACTACACGTGGGTTACTACAGGTAATGACCCTACTACACATGGGTTACTACAGGTAATGACCCTACTACACATGGGTTACTACAGGTAATGACCCTACTACACATGGGTTACTACAGGTAATGACCCTACTACACATGGGTTACTACAGGTAATGACCATACTACACATAGGTTACTACAGGTAATGACCATACTACACATGGGTTACTACAGGTAATGACCATACTACACATAGGTTACTACAGGTAATGACCATACTACACATGGGTTACTACAGGTAATGACCATACTACACATAGGTTACTACAGGTAATGACCATACTACACATAGGTTACTACAGGTAATGACCCTACTACACATAGGTTACTACAGGTAATGACCATACTACACATAGGTTACTACAGGTAATGACCATACTACACATGGGTTACTACAGGTAATGACCATACTACACATAGGTTACTACAGGTAATGACCATACTACACATGGGTTACTACAGGTAATGACCATACTACACATAGGTTACTACAGGTAATGACCATACTACACATAGGTTACTACAGGTAATGACCATACTACACATGGGTTACTACAGGTATATAATGACCATACTACACATGGGTTACTACAGGTAATGACCATACTACACATGGGTTACTACAGGTAATGACCATACTACACATAGGTTACTACAGGTAATGACCCTACTACACATGGGTTACTACAGGTAATGACCCTACTACACATGGGTTACTACAGGTAATGACCATACTACACATGGGTTACTACAGGTAATGACCATACTACACATGGGTTACTACAGGTAATGACCCTACTACACATAGGGTTACTACAGGTACTCGACAATGACCCTACTACACATGGGTTACTACAGGTAATGACCATACTACACATAGGTTACTACAGGTAATGACCATACTACACAGGGTTACTACAGGTAATGACTATACTACACATAGGTTACTACAGGTAATGACCATACTACACATGGGTTACTACAGGTGACATACTACACATAGGTTACTACATGTAATACATATCACATGGTTACTACAGGTAATGACCATACTACACATGGGTTACTACAGGTTCAATGACCCTACTACACATGGGTTACTACAGGTAATGACCATACTACACATGGGTTACTACAGGTAATGACCATACTACACATAGGTTACTACAGGTAATGACCATACTACACATGGGTTACTACAGGTAATGACCCTACTACACATAGGCTTACTACAGGTAATGACCATACTACACATAGGTTACTACAGGTAATGACCATACTACACATAGGTTACTACAGGTAATGACCATACTACACATAGGTTACTACAGGTGCCAGTACTACATAGCTACACATGGGTTACTACAGGTAATGACCATACTACACACAGGTATGACTACAGGTTACTACAGGTAATGACCATACTACACATAGGTTACTACAGGTAATGACCATACTACACATGGGTTACTACAGGTAATGACCTACTACACATGGGTTACTACAGGTAATGACCATACTACACATGGGTTACTACAGGTAATGACCATACTACACATAGGTTACTACAGGTAATGACCCTACTACACATAGGTTACTACAGGTAATGACCCTACTACACATAGGTTACTACAGGTAATGACCTACTACACATAGGTTACTACAGGTAATGACCCTACTACACATGGGTTACTACAGGTAATGACCCTACTACACATGGGTTACTACAGGTAATGACCATAATACACATAGGTTACTACAGGTAATGACCTACTACACATAGGTTACTACAGGTAATGACCATACTACACATAGGTTACTACAGGTAATGACCCTACTACACATAGGTTACTACAGGTAATGACCCTACTACACATAGGTTACTACAGGTAATGACCATACTACACATAGGTTACTACAGGTAATGACCATACTACACATGGGTTACTACAGGTAATGACCCTACTACACATAGGTTACTACAGGTAATGACCCTACTACACATAGGTTACTACAGGTAATGACCATACTACACATAGGTTACTACAGGTAATGACCATACTACACATAGGTTACTACAGGTAATGACCCTACTACACATAGGTTACTACAGGTAATGACCATACTACACATGGGTTACTACAGGTAATGACCCTACTACACATAGGTTACTACAGGTAATGACCCTACTACACATAGGTTACTACAGGTAATGACCCTACTACACATAGGTTACTACAGGTAATGACCCTACTACACATAGGTTACTACAGGTAATGACCCTACTACACATAGGTTACTACAGGTAATGACCCTACTACACATAGGTTACTACAGGTAATGACCCTACTACACATAGGTTACTACAGGTAATGACCCTACTACACATGGGTTACTACAGGTAATGACCATACTACACATAGGTTACTACAGGTAATGACCCTACTACACATGGGTTACTACAGGTAATGACCCTACTACACATGGGTTACTACAGGTAATGACCATAATACACATAGGTTACTACAGGTAATGACCGTAATACACATAGGTTACTACAGGTATTGACCATACTACACATAGGTTACTACAGGTAATGACCCTACTACACATAGGTTACTACAGGTAATGACCCTACTACACATAGGTTACTACAGGTAATGACCATACTACACATAGGTTACTACAGGTAATGACCATACTACACATGGGTTACTACAGGTAATGACCCTACTACACATAGGTTACTACAGGTAATGACCCTACTACACATAGGTTACTACAGGTAATGACCCTACTACACATAGGTTACTACAGGTAATGACCATACTACACATAGGTTACTACAGGTAATGACCCTACTACACATAGGTTACTACAGATAATGACCATACTACACATGGGTTACTACAGATAATGACCATACTACACATGGGTTACTACAGGTAATGACCCTACTACACATAGGTTACTACAGGTAATGACCATACTACACATAGGTTACTACAGATAATGACCATACTACACATGGGTTACTACAGGTAATGACCCTACTACACATGGGTTACTACAGGTAGGGGTTACTACAGGTAATGACCATACAACACATAGGTTACTACAGGTAATGACCATACTACACATGGGTTACTACAGGTAATGACCATACTACACATAGGTTACTACAGGTAATGACCATACTACACGTGGGTTACTACAGGTAATGACCCTACTACACATGGGTTACTACAGGTAATGACCCTACTACACATGGGTTACTACAGGTAATGACCCTACTACACATGGGTTACTACAGGTAATGACCCTACTACACATGGGTTACTACAGGTAATGACCATACTACACATAGGTTACTACAGGTAATGACCATACTACACATGGGTTACTACAGGTAATGACTATACTACACATAGGTTACTACAGGTAATGACCATACTACACATGGGTTACTACAGGTAATGACTATACTACACATAGGTTACTACAGGTAATGACCATACTACACATAGGTTACTACAGGTAATGACCCTACTACACATAGGTTACTACAGGTAATGACCATACTACACATAGGTTACTACAGGTAATGACCCTACTACACATGGGTTACTACAGGTAATGACCATAATACACATAGGTTACTACAGGTAATGACCATACTACACATGGGTTACTACAGGTAATGACCATACTACACATAGGTTACTATAGGTAATGACCATACTACACATAGGTTACTACAGGTAATGACCATACTACACATGGGTTACTACAGGTAGGGGTTACTACAGGTAATGACCATACAACACATAGGTTACTACAGGTAATGACCATACTACACATGGGTTACTACAGGTAATGACCATACTACACATAGGTTACTACAGGTAATGACCCTACTACACATGGGTTACTACAGGTAATGACCCTACTACACATGGGTTACTACAGGTAATGACCATACTACACATGGGTTACTACAGGTAATGACCCTACTACACATGGGTTACTACAGGTAATGACCCTACTACACATGGGTTACTACAGGTAATGACCATACTACACATGGGTTACTACAGGTAATGACCCTACTACACATGGGTTACTACAGGTAATGACCATACTACACATAGGTTACTACAGGTAATGACCATACTACACATGGGTTACTACAGGTAATTACTATACTACACATAGGTTACTACAGGTAATGACCATACTACACATGGGTTACTACAGGTAATGACTATACTACACATAGGTTACTACAGGTAATGACCATACTACACATAGGTTACTACAGGTAATGACCATACTACACATGGGTTACTACAGGTTACTACAGGTAATGACCATACTACACATGGGTTACTACAGGTAATGACCCTACTACACATGGGTTACTACAGGTAATGACCATACTACACATGGGTTACTACAGGTAATGACCATACTACACATGGGTTACTACAGGTAATGACCCTACTACACATAGGCTACTACAGGTAATGACCATACTACACATAGGTTACTACAGGTAATGACCCTACTACACATAGGTTACTACAGGTAATGACCATACTACACATAGGTTACTACAGGTAATGACCATACTACACATGGGTTACTACAGGTTACTACAGGTAATGACCATACTACACATGGGTTACTATTTCTACAGGTAATGACCATACTACACATAGGTTACTACAGGTAATGACCATACTACACATAGGTTACTACAGGTAATGACCATAATACAGGGGAGTGGGGACAACCTGCTACACATGGGTTACTACAGGTAATGACCATACTACACATAGGTTACTACAGGTAATGACCATACTACACATAGGTTACTACAGGTAATGACCATACTACACATGGGTTACTACAGGTTACTACAGGTAATGACCATACTACACATAGGTTACTACAGGTAATGACCATACTACACATGGGTTACTACAGGTAATGACCATACTACACATGGGTTACTACAGGTAATGACTATACTACACATAGGTTACTACAGGTAATGACCATACTACACATAGGTTACTACAGGTAATGACCATACTACACATGGGTTACTACAGGTTACTACAGGTAATGACCATACTACACATGGGTTACTACAGGTAATGACCCTACTACACATGGGTTACTACAGGTAATGACCATACTACACATGGGTTACTACAGGTAATGACCATACTACACATGGGTTACTACAGGTAATGACCCTACTACACATAGGTTACTACAGGTAATGACCATACTACACATAGGTTACTACAGGTAATGACCCTACTACACATAGGATACTACAGGTAATGACCATACTACACATAGGTTACTACAGGTAATGACCATACTACACATAGGTTACTACAGGTAATGACCATACTACACATGGGTTACTACAGGTTACTACAGGTAATGACCATACTACACATGGGTTACTACAGGTTACTACAGGTAATGACCATACTACACATAGGTTACTACAGGTAATGACCATACTACACATAGGTTACTACAGGTAATGACCATAATACAGGGGAGTGGGGACAACCTGCTACACATGGGTTACTACAGGTAATGACCATACTACACATAGGTTACTACAGGTAATGACCATACTACACATAGGTTACTACAGGTAATGACCATACTACACATAGGTTACTACAGGTAATGACCCTACTACACATGGGTTACTACAGGTAATGACCATACTACACATAGGTTACTACAGGTAATGACCCTACTACACATAGGTTACTACAGGTAATGACCCTACTACACATAGGTTACTACAGGTAATGACCATAATACACATGGGTTACTACAGGTAATGACCATACTACACATAGGTTACTACAGGTAATGACCATACTACACATAGGTTACTACAGGTAATGACCCTACTACACATAGGTTACTACAGGTAATGACCATACTACACATGGGTTACTACAGGTAATGACCCTACTACACATAGGTTACTACAGGTAATGACCCTACTACACATAGGTTACTACAGGTAATGACCCTACTACACATAGGTTACTACAGGTAATGACCCTACTACACATAGGTTACTACAGGTAATGACCCTACTACACATAGGTTACTACAGGTAATGACCCTACTACACATAGGTTACTACAGGTAATGACCCTACTACACATAGGTTACTACAGGTAATGACCCTACTACACATGGGTTACTACAGGTAATGACCATACTACACATAGGTTACTACAGGTAATGACCCTACTACACATGGGTTACTACAGGTAATGACCCTACTACACATGGGTTACTACAGGTAATGACCATAATACACATAGGTTACTACAGGTAATGACCGTAATACACATAGGTTACTACAGGTATTGACCATACTACATAGGTTACTACAGGTAATGACCCTACTACACATAGGTTACTACAGGTAATGACCCTACTACACATAGGTTACTACAGGTAATGACCATACTACACATAGGTTACTACAGGTAATGACCATACTACACATGGGTTACTACAGGTAATGACCCTACTACACATAGGTTACTACAGGTAATGACCCTACTACACATAGGTTACTACAGGTAATGACCATACTACACATAGGTTACTACAGGTAATGACCATACTACACATAGGTTACTACAGGTAATGACCCTACTACACATAGGTTACTACAGGTAATGACCATACTACACATGGGTTACTACAGGTAATGACCCTACTACACATAGGTTACTACAGGTAATGACCCTACTACACATAGGTTACTACAGGTAATGACCTACTACACATAGGTTACTACAGGTAATGACCCTACTACACATAGGTTACTACAGGTAATGACCCTACTACACATAGGTTACTACAGGTAATGACCCTACTACACATAGGTTACTACAGGTAATGACCCTACTACACATAGGTTACTACAGGTAATGACCCTACTACACATGGGTTACTACAGGTAATGACCATACTACACATAGGTTACTACAGGTAATGACCCTACTACACATGGGTTACTACAGGTAATGACCCTACTACACATGGGTTACTACAGGTAATGACCATACTACACATAGGTTACTACAGGTAATGACCATACTACACATAGGTTACTACAGGTATTGACCATACTACACATAGGTTACTACAGGTAATGACCCTACTACACATAGGTTACTACAGGTAATGACCCTACTACACATAGGTTACTACAGGTAATGACCATACTACACATAGGTTACTACAGGTAATGACCACTACACATGGGTTACTACAGGTAATGACCCTACTACACATAGGTTACTACAGGTAATGACCCTACTACACATAGGTTACTACAGGTAATGACCCTACTACACATAGGTTACTACAGGTAATGACCATACTACGGGGGTAATGAACCTACTACACATAGGTTACTACAGGTAATGACCATACTACACATAGGTTACTACAGATAATGACCATACTACACATGGGTTACTACAGATAATGACCATACTACACATGGGTTACTACAGGTAATGACCATACTACACATGGGTTACTACAGGTAATGACCATACTACACATAGGTTACTACAGATAATGACCCATACTACACATGGGTTACTACAGGTAATGACCCTACTACACATGGGTTACTACAGGTGGGGTTACTACAGGTAATGACCATACAACACATAGGTTACTACAGGTAATGACCATACTACACATGGGTTACTACAGGTAATGACCATACTACACATAGGTTACTACAGGTAATGACCATACTACACGTGGGTTACTACAGGTAATGACCCTACTACACATGGGTTACTACAGGTAATGACCCTACTACACATGGGTTACTACAGGTAATGACCCTACTACACATGGGTTACTACAGGTAATGACCCTACTACACATGGGTTACTACAGGTAATGACCATACTACACATAGGTTACTACAGGTAATGACCATACTACACATGGGTTACTACAGGTAATGACTATACTACACATAGGTTACTACAGGTAATGACCATACTACACATGGGTTACTACAGGTAATGACCATACTACACATAGGTTACTACAGGTAATGACCATACTACACATAGGTTACTACAGGTAATGACCATACTACACATAGGTTACTACAGGTAATGACCATACTACACATAGGTTACTACAGGTAATGACCCTACTACACATGGGTTACTACAGGTAATGACCATACTACACATAGGTTACTACAGGTAATGACCATACTACACATGGGTTACTACAGGTAATGACCATACTACACATAGGTTACTACAGGTAATGACCATACTACACATAGGTTACTACAGGTAATGACCATACTACACATGGGTTACTACAGGTAGGGGTTACTACAGGTAATGACCATACAACACATAGGTTACTACAGGTAATGACCATACTACACATGGGTTACTACAGGTAATGACCATACTACACATAGGTTACTACAGGTAATGACCCTACTACACATGGGTTACTACAGGTAATGACCATACTACACATGGGTTACTACAGGTAATGACCATACTACACATGGGTTACTACAGGTAATGACCCTACTACACATGGGTTACTACAGGTAATGACCCTACTACAATGGGTTACTACAGGTAATGACCATACTACACATGGGTTACTACAGGTAATGACCCTACTACACATGGGTTACTACAGGTAATGACCATACTACACATAGGTTACTACAGGTAATGACCATACTACACATGGGTTACTACAGGTAATTACTATACTACACATAGGTTACTACAGGTAATGACCATACTACACATGGGTTACTACAGGTAATGACTATACTACACATAGGTTACTACAGGTAATGACCATACTACACATAGGTTACTACAGGTAATGACCATACTACACATGGGTTACTACAGGTTACTACAGGTAATGACCATACTACACATGGGTTACTACAGGTAATGACCATACTACACATAGGTTACTACAGGTAATGACCATACTACACATAGGTTACTACAGGTAATGACCCTACTACACATAGGTTACTACAGGTAATGACCCTACTACACATAGGTTACTACAGGTAATGACCCTACTACACATGGGTTACTACAGGTAATGACCATACTACACATAGGTTACTACAGGTAATGACCCTACTACACATAGGTTACTACAGGTAATGACCCTACTACACATAGGTTACTACAGGTAATGACCCTACTACACATGGGTTACTACAGGTAATGACCATACTACACATAGGTTACTACAGGTAATGACCATACTACACATAGGTTACTACAGGTAATGACCCTACTACACATAGGTTACTACAGGTAATGACCATACTACACATGGGTTACTACAGGTAATGACCCTACTACACATAGGTTACTACAGGTAATGACCCTACTACACATAGGTTACTACAGGTAATGACCCTACTACACATAGGTTACTACAGGTAATGACCCTACTACACATAGGTTACTACAGGTAATGACCCTACTACACATAGGTTACTACAGGTAATGACCCTACTACACATAGGTTACTACAGGTAATGACCCTACTACACATAGGTTACTACAGGTAATGACCCTACTACACATGGGTTACTACAGGTAATGACCATACTACACATAGGTTACTACAGGTAATGACCCTACTACACATGGGTTACTACAGGTAATGACCCTACTACACATGGGTTACTACAGGTAATGACCATAATACACATAGGTTACTACAGGTAATGACCGTATACACATAGGTTACTACAGGTATTGACCATACTACACATAGGTTACTACAGGTAATGGCCCTACTACACATAGGTTACTACAGGTAATGACCCTACTACACATAGGTTACTACAGGTAATGACCATACTACACATAGGTTACTACAGGTAATGACCATACTACACATGGGT
>NW_025535219.1:107500-111695 GCF_020615455.1 Coregonus clupeaformis | reverse complement strand
ACCCTCTAGGTTTACCTCCTCTTAACTTATTATTAACTTTACCTACTTCTAACAAGCTCACTGTTTGCCTCTTGTGGTGATCCACCAGTGCTAGTAGAGATGAAAAGGTTATTTATTTATTAAAAAAATGTCTACAGCCTATTTAAATCCTACATCTTGAAAAAGAGGACAGGGACATCGTTTTGTTTCGGTTTTCACCTTTAAAAAAAAAAAAAAAGTTAAATCATGAAAAAAAATTTAATTTATATTATCCACCTATATTTGCCAAAATCAAATTTATCATGTGTCAATGTATCGCCATGGTGAAACTGCAATCATTAGATCTAAATAATTGGATGGTAAACTTCCGTCAACCAAAAAGCAAAGGCGAAGCTAATTTTGGCATTCTTGGAAGTCAACATAATTTTTTAACTACTATAAAAAATAATGATTTTGCAAAATTAGGCATTTTATTATTATTTTATATTACGTATACATCCCTTCATCACCATCAATATTCGGCAATCATCATTTATTATCGCAATAAAAAAGTTGAACAAAATAAAAAATATCATCACTATAGAAATGTTGTCTTCTCTTTTAAACATTTCCCCAAATGCCCGTTTCCATTAGAGCATGTTGCATGATTTTTGTTGTTGCATCATTGCTTTTGGCTACCTAAACCATGGTCAATGATAATAACTTATCTTTTCACACTGGGTGCAGCCCCGGGCAGCGTCTCAGTGGTGAGTCGGGGGGCTGGCTCTTCCAGGTTCCTGCTAAGCTGGCAAGCAAATGGTGTACTCTTGACACCCATCTGGACACCAAAAATATTTAATATTATCCACAATGAGTGCACAGATTGTATGTGTGTGTGGTTGTTTTATTAATGCTATTTCTGTGTGTGTGTGTGTGTGTGTGTGTGTGTGTGTGTGTTTTATTTGTAGAGACGTTCTGGGCGCACTTTTCCTGCGTAGCGCTGTGAGGAGATGGAGGGATGGCAGCGGAGGTCTAGAGAAGGGGGGAGTTCCTCAGCTGTCGTTTCCAGGAGGCCCGGGCTCCTGAGTGAGAGACTGGCCGGAAAGGCCACAGCCTCACCAGCCTGGCCAGCCCCTCCAACCCTGAGCTGACCAAGGCCTGCTGGTCAGCGGCCCCAGCCAGGCTCTCCCAACTTTAATTCTTGCTGGGGAGGGGGGGGGAGGGGACCAGGAAATCGGGGGGGGGGGGGGGGGGGGGGGACCAGGAGAGAAGAGCTCGAACAATTCATCCTCTCTGTCTACAATATTGAGGGGATGATGATGATATAATACCTTGAAGTTCGGTTTACATACACCTTATCCAAAAACATTTTAAACTCACAATTCCTACATTTAATCTATAAAAATTCCTGTCTTAGGTCAGATTCAATCTTTATTTTAAGGATGTGAAATGTCAGAATAATATAAACAATAATAGTCAGTTTTATTTCTTTCATCACTTTCCCAGTGGGTCCGAAGTTTACAATTGTATTTTACATTACTTTAATTGTTTTAACTCAGGTGAAACGTTTGTAGCCTTTCCCAAGCTTCCCACAATAAGTTGGGTATTTTGGCCCATTCTTCCTGACAGGCTGGATGTAACTGAGTCAGGTTCTTATCCTTGCTCAAACACACCTTTTAGTTCTGCTTCCTTTTCTATAGATTGAGGTCGTTTATCCACTCCAATACCTTGACTTTATTGTCCTTAAACCAAATTTTGCCACAACTTTGGAAGTATGCTTGGGGTCATTTGTCCATTTGAGCAGACCCATTTCGCACCCTTTCTTCCTTATTCTTGAAATGTTGCTTCAATATATCACCTAATTTTCCTTCCTCATATCCATCTATTTTGTGCAGTTGCACCATTCCCTCCTGCAGCCAAACACCCAAGCATGATGCTCCACCCACAATATGCTTCATTAATGTTTCTCTTACAAGCATTTCCCTTTTCCCTCAAACCTAACTATGTCTTATGGCCAAACAGTTCTTTTTTTGTTTCTTCAACCGACATTTCTCCAAAATCCATCTTTGTCCCCATGTCCAGTTCACCCAATCGGCTTTTTAATGGCAGTTTTAGAGCAGTGTCTTCATCCTTGCTGAGCATCCTTTCCAGGTTATCTCATATAGACTCCTTTACTATGATATAATACTTTTGCTACCTTTTCTCCGCATCTACACAAGGTCCTTTGCTGTTGTGTTCTGATTGATTTGCCCTCCCACCAAATACTTCATCTCTAGGAACCTCTCCTTCCTTTCGCTTAAATTCCCATTTTTATACTGTTTTGTTTGTACAGATATTGTACCTTCGGCGTTTAATTCTCCCAAGATAACCAGACTTGTGGAGGTCTGCAATTTATTTTCGAGTCTTTGTTTATTTTCTTTTCCCATGATGTCAAGCAAAGAGGCCTGAGTTTAAGGTGCCTTAGAGAAATACATCCACAGTACACCTCCAATTGACTCAAATGATTCAATTAGCCTATCTAAAGCTCATACATCATTTTCTGGAATTTTCCAATGTTTAAAGGCACAGTCAACTTAGTGTATGTAAGCTTCTGACCCACTGGAATTAATCGTGAATTATATAAATAATCTGTCTTAAACAATTGTTGAAAAAATTACTTGCCTGTCTATGCGCAAAGTAGATCATCCTAACCAACTTGCCAAAACTATAGTTTGTTAACAAGAAATGTGTGGATTGTTTAAAAACATGTTTTAATGCTCCACCTTGTATTAAACTTCCACTTCAACTGTAGATTTTTTTTCCCCTCATCCCATATACAAAGCAAAAACATTTTTAGAAATTATTACTGTTTTATTTGTCATAATGCTATTGTGTTAACTTGAGGAAAAATATGAATTAATCAATTTTTAGAATAATCTGTAACTTAACTAAATGTGGAAAAAGGGAAGGGGTCTAATACTTTCCTAATGCACTGTATATCTACATGTTGAAATACTATTTTTTACTTCTGATATTTTGTATCTTTGCATTACACTAGACTAACTACCCTCCAATTATTTTGTAACTCAAATACTTTGAAAGCTGTAATTTCTAGTTTAAAAATACAAACATAAATTCTATACCATTCCTTTATAGCTATTCACAAAATGATAAAGGATCTAACTTTTATAAGTCTTTTTGTTTTTAAATTGTTAATACATTTGGAAAAATTTCTCCTTTTTTCCTTTGTCATTGAGTATTTTTAAGATTGATGAGGGAAAAAAATTATTTAATATTTTTTTAGAATAGCTGTAACGTAACAAAATGTGGAAAAGAGTCAAGGGGGTCTAATACTTTCCATAGTTATTATTGCACCCCTTTAGTGTATTTACTTTTTCAGCCACACCTGTTGATACATGTGTATCAAATCGAGCACACCATGCAATCTCCATAACAAACATTTGGCATAGATTGGCCTTACTGAAGAGCTCGGTACTTTCAGCGGCACCACGCCATAGGATGCCAGCTTTACAACAGTAAAGTGCCAAGCTCCCCGGGTCAACTGTATCTTTCTCGGCTCAGCCGGTTACACCAAGCTCACCACCGGACCACTGAGTGATGCGCTTGCAACACTCACTGCAAAGTTCCAAACTGCCAATCTGGAAGCAAAGTCAGCACTAAATTTGTCTGACTTCCATTAAGATGGGTTTCCATGGCCGAGCACCGCTTCCTAGATCACCATCGTCGGTGATTTAAACTCACCACCATTGACTCTGGAGCGATGACAGCGTTCTCCTAGATCCTTCACCATCTGGCAGTCCATGGGGATTGGTTTGTATTTTTGGTATTCATCATCCCGTTACCGCTGTAAAGCGTCAGCTACTCTTCCTGGGGTCCACATAACATACTTAATGCATATACAGAACATTATTAGTCAAACTGATACATCATTAAACTCACCCTCTCTCTCTGAGTGTAACAAATGATTAACCTCAAGCGTATGCTAACAACACCTCCATCCTTTTTTCCTTCTTTTTGCTCCCTCGTTCCTTCTTTCAGTTTATCTGATTGTATTCTGCTTCTATAGCACGTGGGATTACTTTGCTCTCTTTCACCTCCGGTCTCTTTCTCCAGCCCCACAGGGGGGGGCAGCGACTTTCTCCAGCTGCTGAAGACCCACAAAGAGAAGTTGGAAAGAAGGGATGAGAGATCTGAGGAGGGGGAATGAAGAGCTGGAGAGAGAGAGGGGGGGGGGGGA
>NW_025535219.1:60000-100000 GCF_020615455.1 Coregonus clupeaformis | reverse complement strand
ACACACACACACACACACACACACATTTTATCCTCTCCAGATACACACAATGAGTGTAAACTAATGGTTGTAACATTGGTCATTGTCAGCCATGTACACAGGCTGACAGGATATATCTTAGGCCTGCCTGAGACTAAAGCAAAGCAGCTAGATAATGTTTGGAGAACAAGGTACTGCTCTGTTTCAGCTGTTATGGTCAGTCTAGCTGTATGGAGGAGAAGGTACTGCTCTGTTTCAGCTGTTATGGTCAGTCTAGCTGTATGGAGAAGAGGTGCTGCTCTGTTTCAGCTGTTATGGTCAGTCTAGCTGTATGGAGGAGAAGGTACTGCTCTGTTTCAGCTGTTATGGTCAGTCTAGCTGTATGGAGGAGAAGGTACTGCTCTGTTTCAGCTGTTATGGTCAGTCTAGCTGTATGGAGGGGAGAAGGTACTGCTCTGTTTCAGCTGTTATGGTCAGTCTAGCTGTATGGAGAAGGTACTGCTCTGTTTCAGCTGTTATGGTCAGTCTAGCTGTATGGAGGAGAAGGTACTGCTCTGTTTCAGCTGTTATGGTCAGTCTAGCTGTATGGAGAAGGTACTGCTCTGTTTCAGCTGTTATGGTCAGTCTAGCTGTATGGAGAAGGTACTGCTCTGTTTCAGCTGTTATGGTCAGTCTAGCTGTATGGAGGAGAAGGTACTGCTCTGTTTCAGCTGTTATGGTTAGTCTAGCTGTATGGAGGAGAAGGTACTGCTCTGTTTCAGCTGTTATGGTCAGTCTAGCTGTATGGAGAAGGTACTGCTCTGTTTCAGCTGTTATGGTCAGTCTAGCTGTATGGAGGAGAAGGTACTGCTCTGTTTCAGCTGTTATGGTCAGTATAGCTGTATGGAGGAGAAGGTACTACTCTGTTTCAGCTGTTATGGTCAGTCTAGCTGTATGGAGGAGAAGGTACTGCTCTGTTTCAGCTGTTATGGTCAGTCTAGCTGTATGGAGGAGAAGGTACTGCTCTGTTTCAGCTGTTATGGTCAGTCTAGCTGTATGGAGAAGGTACTGCTCTGTTTCAGCTGTTATGGTCAGTCTAGCTGTATGGAGGAGAAGGTACTGCTCTGTTTCAGCTGTTATGGTCAGTCTAGCTGTATGGAGGAGAAGGTACTGCTCTGTTTCAGCTGTTATGGTCCAGTCTAGCTGTATGGAGGAGAAGGTACTGCTCTGTTTCAGCTGTTATGGTCAGTCCTAGCTGTATGGAGGAGAAGGTACTACTCTGTTTCAGCTGTTATGGTCAGTCTAGCTGTATGGAGAAGGTACTGCTCTGTTTCAGCTGTTATGGTCAGTCTAGCTGTATGGAGAAGGTACTGCTCTGTTTCAGCTGTTATGGTCAGTCTAGCTCTATGGAGGAGAAGGTACTGCTCTGTTTCAGCTGTTATGGTCAGTCTAGCTGTATGGAGAAGGTACTGCTCTGTTTCAGCTGTTATGGTCAGTCTAGCTGTATGGAGGAGAAGGTACTGCTCTGTTTCAGCTGTTCCGTGGTCAGTCTAGCTGTATGGAGGAGAAGGTACTGCTCTGTTTCAGCTGTTATGGTCAGTCTAGCTGTATGGAGGAGAAGGTACTGCTCTGTTTCAGCTGTTATGGTCGGTCTAGCTGTATGGAGAAGGTACTGCTCTGTTTCAGCTGTTATGGTCAGTCTAGCTGTATGGAGAAGGTACTGCTCTGTTTCAGCTGTTATGGTCAGTCTAGCTGTATGGAGAAGGTACTGCTCTGTTTCAGCTGTTATGGTCAGTCTAGCTGTATGGAGGAGAAGGTACTGCCCTGTTTCAGCTGTTATGGTCAGTCTAGCTGTATGGAGAAGGTACTGTCTGTTTCAACTGTTATGGTCAGTATAGCTGTATGGAGAAGAAGGTACTGCTCTGTTTCAGCTGTTATGGTCAGTCTAGCTGTATGGAGGAGAAGGTACTGCTCTGTTTCAGCTGTTATGGTCAGTCTAGCTGTATGGAGGAGAAGGTACTGCTCTGTTTCAGCTGTTATGGTCAGTCTAGCTGTATGGAGGAGAAGGTACTGCTCTGTTTCAGCTGTTATGGTCAGTATAGCTGTATGGAGGAGAAGGTACTGCTCTGTTTCAGCTGTTATGGTCAGTCTAGCTGTATGGAGAAGAAGGTACTGCTCTGTTTCAGCTGTTATGGTCAGTCTAGCTGTATGGAGAAGGTACTGCTCTGTTTCAGCTGTTATGGTCAGTCTAGCTGTATGGAGGAGAAGGTACTGCTCTGTTTCAGCTGTTATGGTCAGTAGCTGTATGGAGGAGAAGGAAAAACTACTCTCTGTTTCAGCTGTTATGGTCAGTCTAGCTGTATGGAGGAGAAGGTACTGCTCTGTTTCAGCTGTTATGGTCAGTCTAGCTGTATGGAGGAGAAGGTACTGCTCTGTTTCAGCTGTTATGGTCAGTCTAGCTGTATGGAGAAGGTACTGCTCTGTTTCAGCTGTTATGGTCAGTCTAGCTGTATGGAGGAGAAGGTACTGCTCTGTTTCAGCTGTTATGGTCAGTCTAGCTGTATGGAGGAGAAGGTACTGCTCTGTTTCAGCTGTTATGGTCAGTCTAGCTGTATGGAGAAGGTACTGCTCTGTTTCAGCTGTTATGGTCAGTCTAGCTGTATGGAGGAGAAGGTACTGCTCTGTTTAAGCTGTTATGGTCAGTCTAGCTGTATGGAGGAGAAGGTACTGCTATGTTTCAGCTGTTATGGTCAGTCTAGCTGTATGGAGAAGGTACTGCTCTGTTTCAGCTGTTATGGTCAGTCTAGCTGTATGGAGAAGGTACTGCTCTGTTTCAGCTGTTATGGTCAGTCTAGCTCTATGGAGGAGAAGGTATTGCCCTGTTTCAGCTGTTATGGTCAGTCTAGCTGTGGGAGGAGAAGGTACTGCTCTGTTTCAGCTGTTATGGTCAGTCTAGCTGTATGGAGGAGAAGGTACTGCTCTGTTTCAGCTGTTATGGTCAGTCTAGCTGTATGGAGAAGGTACTGCTCTGTTTCAGCTGTTATGGTCAGTCTAGCTGTATGGAGAAGGTACTGCTCTGTTTCAGCTGTTATGGTCAGTCTAGCTGTATGGAGAAGGTACTGCTCTGTTTCAGCTGTTATGGTCAGTCTAGCTGTATGGAGAAGGTACTGCTCTGTTTCAGCTGTTATGGTCAGTCTAGCTGTATGGAGGAGAAGGTACTGCTCTGTTTCAGCTGTTATGGTCAGTCTAGCTGTATGGAGAAGGTACTGCTCTGTTTCAACTGTTATGGTCAGTATAGCTGTATGGAGAAGAAGGTACTGCTCTGTTTCAGCTGTTATGGTCAGTCTAGCTGTATGGAGGAGAAGGTACTCCTCTGTTTCAGCTGTTATGGTCAGTCTAGCTGTATGGAGGAGAAGGTACTGCTCTGTTTCAGCTGTTATGGTCAGTCTAGCTGTATGGAGGAGAAGGTACTGCTCTGTTTCAACTGTTATGGTCAGTATAGCTGTATGGAGAAGAAGGTGCTGCTCTGTTTCAGCTGTTATGGTCAGTCTAGCTGTATGGAGAAGGTACTGCTCTGTTTCAGCTGTTATGGTCAGTCTAGCTGTATGGAGGAGAAGGTACTGCTCTGTTTCAGCTGTTATGGTCAGTCTAGCTGTATGGAGAAGGTACTGCTCTGTTTCAGCTGTTATGGTCAGTCTAGCTGTATGGAGAAGGTACTGCTCTGTTTCAGCTGTTATGGTCAGTCTAGCTGTATGGAGGAGAAGGTACTGCTCTGTTTCAGCTGTTATGGTCGTCTAGCTGTATGGAGAAGGTACTGCTCTGTTTCAGCTGTTATGGTCAGTCTAGCTGTATGGAGGAGAAGGTACTGCTCTGTTTCAGCTGTTATGGTCAGTCTAGCTGTATGGAGAAGGTACTGCTCTGTTTCAGCTGTTATGGTCAGTCTAGCTGTATGGAGGAGGAGGTACTGCTCTGTTTCAGCTGTTATGGTCAGTCTAGCTGTATGGAGAAGGTACTGCTCTGTTTCAGCTGTTATGGTCAGTCTAGCTGTATGGAGGAGAAGGTACTGCTCTGTTTCAGCTGTTATGGTCAGTCTAGCTGTATGGAGAAGGTACTGCTCTGTTTCAACTGTTATGGTCAGTATAGCTGTATGGAGAAGAAGGTACTGCTCTGTTTCAGCTGTTATGGTCAGTCTAGCTGTATGGAGGAGAAGGTACTGCTCTGTTTAAGCTGTTATGGTCAGTCTAGCTGTATGGAGGAGAAGGTACTGCTCTGTTTCAACTGTTATGGTCAGTATAGCTGTATGGAGAAGAAGGTACTGCTCTGTTTCAGCTGTTATGGTCAGTCTAGCTGTATGGAGAAGGTACTGCTCTGTTTCAGCTGTTATGGTCAGTCTAGCTGTATGGAGAAGGTACTGCTCTGTTTCAGCTGTTATGGCCAGTCTAGCTGTATGGAGAAGGTACTGCTCTGTTTCAGCTGTTATGGTCAGTCTAGCTCTATGGAGGAGAAGGTACTGCTCTGTTTCAGCTGTTATGGTCAGTCTAGCTGTATGGAGGAGAAGGTACTGCTCTGTTTCAGCTGTTATGGTCAGTCTAGCTGTATGGAGAAGGTACTGCTCTGTTTCAGCTGTTATGGTCAGTCTAGCTGTATGGAGAAGGTACTGCTCTGTTTCAGCTGTTATGGTCAGTCTATCTGTATGGAGGAGAAGGTACTGCTCTGTTTCAGCTGTTATGGTCAGTCTAGCTGTATGGAGGAGAAGGTACTGCTCTGTTTCAGCTGTTATGGTCAGTCTAGCTGTATGGAGGAGAAGGTACTGCTCTGTTTCAGCTGTTATGGTCAGTCTAGCTCTATGGAGAAGAAGGTGCTGCTCTGTTTCAGCTGTTATGGTCAGTCTAGCTCTATGGAGAAGAAGGTGCTGCTCTGTTTCAGCTGTTATGGTCAGTCTAGCTCTATGGAGAAGAAGGTACTGCTCTGTTTCAGCTGTTATGGTCAGTCTAGCTGTATGGAGGAGAAGGTACTGCTCTGTTTCAGCTGTTATGGTCAGTCTAGCTGTATGGAGGAGAAGGTACTGCTCTGTTTCAGCTGTTATGGTCAGTCTAGCTCTATGGAGGAGAAGGTACTGCTCTGTTTCAGCTGTTATGGTCAGTCTAGCTGTATGGAGAAGAAGGTACTGCTCTGTTTCAGCTGTTATGGTCAGTCTAGCTGTATGGAGAAGGTACTGCTCTGTTTCAGCTGTTATGGTCAGTCTAGCTGTATGGAGAAGGTACTGCTCTGTTTCAGCTGTTATGGTCAGTCTAGCTGTATGGAGAAGGTACTGCTCTGTTTCAGCTGTTATGGTCAGTCTAGCTGTATGGGAGGAGAAGGTACTGCTCTGTTTCAACTGTTATGGTCAGTCTAGCTGTATGGAGGAGAAGGTACTGCTCTGTTTCAGCTGTTATGGTCAGTCTAGCTGTATGGAGAAGGTACTGCTCTGTTTCAGCTGTTATGGTCAGTCTAGCTGTATGGAGGAGAAGGTACTGCTCTGTTTCAGCTGTTATGGTCAGTATAGCTGTATGGAGGAGAAGGTACTGCTCTGTTTCAGCTGTTATGGTCAGTCTAGCTGTATGGAGAAGGTACTGCTCTGTTTCAGCTGTTATGGTCAGTATAGCTGTATGGAGGAGAAGGTACTGCTCTGTTTCAGCTGTTATGGTCAGTATAGCTGTATGGAGGAGAAGGTACTGCTCTGTTTCAGCTGTTATGGTCAGTATAGCTGTATGGAGGAGAAGGTGCTGCTCTGTTTCAGCTGTTATGGTCAGTCTAGCTGTATGGAGGAGAAGGTACTGCTCTGTTTCAGCTGTTATGGTCAGTCTAGCTGTACGGAGGAGAAGGTACTGCTCTGTTTCAGCTGTTATGGTCAGTCTAGCTGTATGGAGGAGAAGGTACTGCTCTGTTTCAGCTGTTATGGTCAGTCTAGCTGTATGGAGAAGGTACTGCTCTGTTTCAGCTGTTATGGTCAGTCTAGCTGTATGGAGGAGAAGGTACTGCTCTGTTTCAGCTGTTATGGTCAGTCTAGCTGTATGGAGAAGGTACTGCTCTGTTTCAGCTGTTATGGTCAGTCTAGCTGTATGGAGAAGGTACTGCTCTGTTTCAGCTGTTATGGTCAGTCTAGCTGTATGGAGGAGAAGGTACTGCTCTGTTTCAGCTGTTATGGTTAGTCTAGCTGTATGGAGGAAAAGGTACTGCTCTGTTTCAGCTGTTATGGTCAGTCTAGCTGTATGGAGGAGAAGGTGCTGCTCTGTTTCAGCTGTTATGGTCAGTCTAGCTGTATGGAGAAGGTACTGCTCTGTTTCAGCTGTTATGGTCAGTCTAGCTGTATGGAGAAGGTGCTGCTCTGTTTCAGCTGTTATGGTCAGTCTAGCTGTATGGAGGAGAAGGTACTGCTCTGTTTCAGCTGTTATGGTCAGTCTAGCTGTATGGAGGAGAAGGTACTGCTCTGTTTCAGCTGTTATGGTCAGTCTAGCTGTATGGAGGAGAAGGTACTGCTCTGTTTCAGCTGTTATGGTCAGTCTAGCTGTATGGAGGAGAAGGTACTGCTCTGTTTCAGCTGTTATGGTCAGTCTAGCTGTATGGAGGAGAAGGTACTGCTCTGTTTCAGCTGTTATGGTCAGTCTAGCTGTATGGAGGAGAAGGTACTGCTCTGTTTCAGCTGTTATGGTCAGTCTAGCTGTATGGAGGAGAAGGTACTGCTCTGTTTCAGCTGTTATGGTCAGTCTAGCTGTATGGAGGAGAAGGTGCTTTTTTTCTATAATAATAATAATAATAATAATATATGCCATTTAGCAGATGCTTTTATCCAGAGTCATGCGTGAATACAACCCACTACCCTGGCATTATAACCACCATTCTCTACCAACTGAGCGTCCATGTATCTGTGACCTTTTAAAATTTGAATCCCTTTTGATTCTAATGGGATGTGTGTTAGGCTGAGATCTACAAGGCAGACTTCCTAGCGGAGCGGGAGGCCAGAGAGAAGTTGAACCAGAAGAAGGAGGAGCTTCAGGACCAGCTGAACAGAGCACTGGCTGAGATGGAGCGTCTGAAACAGGAGGGGACCTCACGGTAACACACACACACACACACACACACACACACACACACACACACACACACACACACACACACACACACTGGAATGGGATTTGTGGATTCAAATAAAGTTTTTAAAGTGTGTGTGTGTGTGTTTCAGGGCTCGGATGGAGGAAATGCAGCAGAGACACCTGGAGGTCTTCAGACCACCACAACCAGGTATACATCCCCCCCCACAACCAGGGACACACACACATCCCCCCCACAACCAGACACACACACCCCCCCACAACCAGGGACACCAGACCCCCCCCGCAACCAGGTCAGAGCGTGTGAGCACAGCTCTGGTGCTCCACATCCTTTCCAACCGCTACACGCTCCATTCATTAAAATCACAGTTTAACCAACACCCATCTATTTTTGTGTCTACCTGGACCTACCACTTGGATTTGAAGTACTGAAACCAAACCATATGATTTGAATGAATAGTATTTTTAAAAAAAGCGCTCATCATTTCAAATAGTCTACATGTCTTATTAAACAGGATATAAACACTCTAAATAGTCTACATGTCATATTAAACAGGATATAAACACTCTAAATAGTCTACATGTCATATTAAACAGGATATAAACACTAAATAGTCTACATGTCATATTAAACAGGATATAAACACTCTAAATAGTCTACATGTCATATTAAACAGGATATAAACACTCTAAATAGTCTACATGTCATATTAAACAGGATATAAACACTCTAAATAGTCTACATGTCATATTAAACAGGATATAAACACTCTAAATAGTCTACATGTCATATTAAACAGGATATAAACACTCTAAATAGTCTACATGTCATATTAAACAGGATATAAACACTAAATAGTCTACATGTCATATTAAACAGGATATAAACACTCTAAATAGTCTACATGTCATATTAAACAGGATATAAACACTCTAAATAGTCTACATGTCATATTAAACAGGATATAAACACTCTAAATAGTCTACATGTCATATTAAACAGGATATAAACACTCTAAATAGTCTACATGTCATATTAAACAGGATATAAACACTCTAAATAGTCTACATGTCATATTAAACAGGATATAAACACTCTAAATAGTCTACATGTCATATTAAACAGGATATAAACACTAAATAGTCTACATGTCATATTAAACAGGATATAAACACTCTAAATAGTCTACATGTCATATTAAACAGGATATAAACACTCTAAATAGTCTACATGTCATATTAAACAGGATATAAACACTCTAAATAGTCTACATGTCATATTAAACAGGATATAAACACTCTAAATAGTCTACATGTCATATTAAACAGGATATAAACACTAAATAGTCTACATGTCATATTAAACAGGATATAAACACTCTAAATAGTCTACATGTCATATTAAACAGGATATAAACACTCTAAATAGTCTACATGTCATATTAAACAGGATATAAACACTCTAAATAGTCTACATGTCATATTAAACAGGATATAAACACTCTAAATAGTCTACATGTCATATTAAACAGGATATAAACACTCTAAATAGTCTACATGTCATATTAAACAGGATATAAACACTCTAAATAGTCTACATGTCACGAGTTACAAAGCCAGAACCCAGAAGCAGACCAGGACAAGGTAAGTTGAAACGAAGGTGAGTGTTTATTTACAAATTCAAGAGTGATGCTGAATAATCCAGGGAACAGAGCGGGCGGCGTTGATTAGTTGTTGGGGGTGCAGTGGTTGATCCCATCATGGCTCGGCAGCCGCCGACCACCAGGCAGAGGTTGGATGAAGGTTCCGGACGAGTGACTGCAGATGGAACAAAACGGAGGTAAGTAAACAACAAACCAACAAGGTGCAAAACAACAAAACTAACGCTAGACGCTCTAAGACTGATACTCTGGTAAACCTACTGTTCATGGCTAACGATCCGGCAGGGAATGGATGTTAGGCCAGAGCCTAAGAAGGGTGATGATCAGGACCAGGTGTGCAGATTGCTGATGGGATGCAGGTGCGGAAATCAAGAGAGCTCCCCGGAGCGTTCCAGAACCCTCGGGAAACTGGAGATCACGAGCAGAAAACTAGTCCACAGACAGGACCCGACTCAGACTGCCGGGATCGTTACAGTACCCCCTCCGACGAACGCCACCGGGCGGACTCCCCGGAGCGCCAGGATGGAGGCGGTAGAAGTCACGGATGAGGTCAGCATCTAGGATCTGTCGCCGCGAATCCAACTCCTCTCTTCAGGACCATACCCCTCCCAGTCCACGAGATACTGGAAACCCCGGCCCCGCCGTCTGGAATCCATGATGCGTCGCACCGTGTAGGCAGGACCACCTCCGATCATCCGAGGAGGAGGAGGAGGAGGCGGAGGAGGCAACAGAGGACTGAGGAAAACAGGCTTGAGGCAGGAGACATGAAAGGTGGGATGGACTCTGAGCGTCCCTCGGGAGTTTGAGTCGAACTGCCACCGGATTGATCACCTTCTCCACCACAAACGGACCAATGAACTTCGGTAACAACTTCCTAGACTCCAGTCCGTAAAGGAAGATCCCGTGTGGCCAACCAGACCCTATCTCCGATGGTGTAGGTGGAGCGGGGATCCGGCACGATTCCGCCTGGAGCTGATACCGGTCCGAAACTCTAAGGAGTGCCTTTCTGGCCCGATGCCAGGTCCGGTGGCAACGACGAATATGGGCCTGAACAGAAGGCACTGAGAGCTCCTTCTCCTGAGAAGGGAACAAGGGAGGTTGGTAGCCATACAGGCACTGGAAGGGGAGACATCCCAGTGGCAGAAGTAGGGAGAGTATTGTGGGCATACTCAACCCAAGGCAACTGAGAGACCCAGGAGGTGGGGTTGGAAGAGGCCAGGCAGCGTAGCGTGGATTCCATCTTCTGGTTGGCTCTCTCCGCCTGACCATTAGATTGGGGGTGAAAACCAGATGTGAGACTGACTGTAGCTCAATGGCCAAACAGAAGGACTTCCAGACAGCAGAGGTAAACTGAGGGCCACGGTCGGAAACGATATCACTGGGCAACCCGTGGACCCTGAAAACCTCCCTAACCAGGATCTCGGACGTCTCGAGGCAGAGGAAGCTTGGCAATTGGCACAAAGTGGGCGAACTTGCTGAATCTGTCCACGATAGTCAGAACGACCGTGTTCCCCTCAGAAGCGGGCAACCCAGTGACAAAGTCCAGGGCCAGACAATAAACGGCTGCTCCGCCCCCTCCAACCAGTGGCGCCACTCCTCCAAGGCAAGTTTCACCGCGAGAAGCTCCCGGTTACCCACATCGTAATTCCTCTCCGCAGGCGAAAGGCGACGAGAGTAGTAGGCGCAGGGATGGAGTTTACTGTCCGTGGAGCATCGCTGCGACAGGATGGCGCCAACTCCCACATCAGACGCGTCCACTTCAACGACGAACTGACGGCCGTGTCCGGTTGAGAGAGAATCGGTGCGTTGGTGAATCGCCTCTTCAAATCCAGAAACGCTCGATCCGCCTCCGGATTCCACTTGAAGCTCCTGATACTGGAAGTCAAGGCCGTTAACGGAGGCGGCCACACGGCTGTAATCCCGGATGAATCTGCGGTAGAAATTCGCAAACCCCAAAAATCTCTGGAGCTGCAATCTCGCACCGGGCTGGGCCCATTCCAGAACCAGCTCTAACCTTCTCCTGGTCCATCCTAATCTCTCCCCTGGAGATGATGTACCCGAGAAAGGATGTCGTGTGGGCGTGAAACTCGCACTTCTCGGCCTTCACGAACAGGCGATTCTCCAACAATCGCTGCAGAACCTGCCGGACATGCTGGACGTGGTCGGAAGGTTCCTTCGAGAAGATCAGAATGTCATCCAGGTAAACAAACACAAAGAGACCGATCATATCTCTCAGGACGTCGTTCACCATACTCTGGAATACCGCTGGAGCATTGGTCAGTCCAAACGGCATCACCTGATACTCGAAGTGACCCATCGGTGTATTGAAACCCGTCAACCACTCGTCTCCCTCTCTGATCCGGACCATGTGATACGCATTGCGTAGGTCTAGCTTGGTGAACACCGTAGCACCCTGTAAGGAGTCGAAGGCAGAACTCATCAAGGGCAGGGGATACTTGTTCTTGACCGTGATGTCATTCAAACCCCGATAATCAATACACGGTCGAAGAGAGCCATCCTTCTTCCCCACAAAGAAGAATCCTGCCCCCAGGGGTGATGACGAGGGACGAACGAGACCAGCAGCTAGGGACTCCTTGATGTAGGTCTCCAAAGCCTCACGTTCAGGCGGAAATACTGTATAACCTTCCCTTGGGGTAGACAGCTCCAGGGAACAGGTTGATGGCACAATCATATGGTCGGTGGGGAGGGAGTGACAGAGCCTTCTGCTTACTGAACACTTCCCCCAAATCGTGATATGTCTCGGGAACCAGGGACAAATCTGGGGGTTTAGCCTCAATCACCTGACTGGGAACCGAATGGGGACAGGCAGTCTTGAGACAGTTAGCATGACAATCAAGGCTCCAACTCGTTACCTTGCCCGTCACCCAATCGAACGTGGGATTGTGTTCCTTCAGCCAGGGGTATCCAAGGACCAGAGGAACATGTGGGAAAGACGGCGGAATGAAGAATGAAATCATCTCCGAATGATTCCCCGACAACAGCATCTTAACCGGTTCAGTCCTCATCGTGATACGTGCCAGACTACTGCCGTTCAGAGTGGTCGCTTCAATGGCTTCCGGCAATTGCTCCTTGAAAGCCCCAGCTGTTCCACCAACTCGGCATCAAGAAAGCTTCCATCGGCACCTGAATCGAGCAAAGCGTTAATCGCTAAGCTCTGATTCCTGTTCACAAGGGTAGCCGGGAAACGGGGTCTGACAGAGGTACTGAGAGGTTGAAACTGGCTCGCTAAAAGTCCTCCCAACTTTAGCGAGCCGGGCAGTTTGACGACCGCCGGGAACAAGTGGAGATGTAATGTCCCGAGCTACCACAGTAGAGGCAGCAGTTGGTCTTACGTCTATGTTGACGCTCCTCCTTGGTTAACCCGTGCCGCCCCACTTGCATGGGTTCAGAATCGGAGAGAGGACCTCTCCACTAATCCTTTGTGGTGGAGAATGATCGACGTGTTCTGGTCCACCACCCGACCCGACTGGGAACTGAGAAGCTGATCGATTGGACGGACCCCATTGCTTCTCCCTCCTTCGCTCTCGGACTCGATTATCCACCCGAATAGACAAGGCTACCAAGCTGTCCAGGTCACTAGGCTCCGGATAGGAGATCAACTCATCCTTGAGCTGCTCCGACAGACCCTGGTAAAGGGCCGCTTGCAGAGACTCCTCATTCCACCCACTCTCCACAGCCAACGTCTTGAACTCGATCACGAAGTCGGCCACGCTGCGAAGTTCCTTGGTGAAGCGAAAACAGGCGCCTAGCTGCGTCCCTCCCTCGGACGGAATGGTCGAAGAGCTTCCTCATCTCGGCCGTGAACCCCTGGTATGAAGCCATGCAGGGGTCTTGTCGTTCCCTAAACGGCTGAAGCCCACTCCAGCGCTCGACCACGCAGCAACTCAATCACAAAGGCTATCCTAGCCTTGTCTGTGGCATAAGAGTAGGGCTGTAGATCGAACACTAATCCACACTGCATAAGGAAGGAACGGCATCTTCCCAGCTCCCCCTCATATTTATCCGCGCCGGAACCTTGGGCTCACGGAAGGACACAGCTCCAGAAGCGGCAGGCGAGATGGGTGAAACCGGTAGTGGATCCTCCACCGGAAACTTGCGTTGGTTCTGGACCTCCGTCAGACCGGTAGAAAGGTTCCGAACTGACAACGATCTCCTGTAGTACCGTGCTATGATGGCCCAACATCTTCTCCTGATGGGTAATGGCATGGCGAACAGAGTCCAGGTCCGCTGGGTTCATTACTGGCCGGATCGTTCTGTCACGAGTTACAAAGCCAGAACCCAGAAGCAGACCAGGACAAGGTAAGTTGAAACGAAGGTGAGTGTTTATTTACAAATTCAAGAGTGATGCTGAATAATCCAGGGAACAGAGCGGGCGGCGTTGATTAGTTGTTGGGGGTGCAGTGTGTTGATCCCATCATGGCTCGGGCAGCCGCCGACCACCAGGCAGAGGTTGGATGAAGGTTCCCGGACGAGTGACTGCAGATGGAACAAAACGGAGGTAAGTAAACAACAAACCAACAAGGTGCAAAACAACAAAACTAACGCTAGACGCTCTAAGACTGATACTCTGGTAAACCTACTGTTCATGGCTAACGATCCGGCAGGGAATGGATGTTAGGCCAGAGCCTAAGAAGGGTGATGATCAGGACCAGGTGTGCAGATTGCTGATGGGATGCAGGTGCGGAAATCAAGAGAGCTCCCCGGAGCGTTCCAGAACCCTCGGGAAACTGGAGATCACGAGCAGAAAACTAGTCCACAGACAGGACCCGACTCAGACTGCCGGGATCGTTACAGTACCCCCCTCCGACGAACGCCACCGGGCGGACTCCCGGAGCGCCAGGATGGAGGCGGTAGAAGTCACGGATGAGGTCAGCATCTAGGATCTGTCGCCGCGGAATCCAACTCCTCTCTTCAGGACCATACCCCTCCCAGTCCACGAGAGATACTGAAACCCCGGCCCCGCCGTCTGGAATCCATGATGCGTCGCACCGTGTAGGCAGGACCACCTCCGATCATCCGAGGAGGAGGAGGAGGAGGCGGAGGAGGCAACAGAGGACTGAGGAAAACAGGCTTGAGGCAGGAGACATGAAAGGTGGGATGGACTCTGAGCGTCCTCGGGAGTTTGAGTCGAACTGCCACCGGATTGATCACCTTCTCCACCACAAACGGACCAATGAACTTCGGTAACAACTTCCTAGACTCAGTCCGTAAAGGAAGATCCCGTGTAGCCAACCAGACCCTATCTCCGATGGTGTAGGTGGGAGCGGGGATCCGCGACGATTCGCCTGGAGCTGATACCGGTCCGAAACTCTAAGGAGTGCCTTTCTGGCCCGATGCCAGGTCCGGTGGCAACGACGAATATGGGCCTGAACAGAAGGCACTGAGAGCTCCTTCTCCTGAGAAGGGAACAAGGGAGGTTGGTAGCCATACAGGCACTGGAAGGGAGACATCCCAGTGGCAGAAGTAGGGAGAGTATTGTGGGCATACTCAACCCAAGGCAACTGAGAGACCCAGGAGGTGGGGTTGGAAGAGGCCAGGCAGCGTAGCGTGGATTCCATCTTCTGGTTGGCTCTCTCCGCCTTGACCATTAGATTGGGGGTGAAAACCAGATGTGAGACTGACTGTGGCTCCAATGGCCAAACAGAAGGACTTCCAGACAGCAGAGGTAAACTGAGGGCCACGGTCGGAAACGATATCACTGGGCAACCCGTGGACCCTGAAAACCTCCCTAACCAGGATCTCGGACGTCTCCGAGGCAGAGGGAAGCTTGGCAATTGGCACAAAGTGGGCGAACTTGCTGAATCTGTCCACGATAGTCAGAACGACCGTGTTCCCCTCAGAAGCGGGCAACCCAGTGACAAAGTCCAGGGCCAGACAATAAAGCGGCTGCTCCGCCCTCCAACCAGTGGCGCCACTCCTCCAAGGCAAGTTTCACCGCGAGAAGCTCCCGGTTACCCACATCGTAATTCCTCTCCGCAGGCGAAAGGCGACGAGTAGTAGGCGCAGGGATGGAGTTTACTGTCCGTGGAGCATCGCTGCGACAGGATGGCGCCAACTCCCACATCAGACGCGTCCACTTCAACGAACGAACTGACGGCCGTGTCCGGTTGAGAGAGAATCGGTGCGTTGGTGAATCGCCTCTTCAAATCCAGAAACGCTCGATCCGCCTCCGGATTCCACTTGAAGCTCCTGATACTGGAAGTCAAGGCCGTTAACGGAGCGGCCACACGGCTGTAATCCCGGATGAATCTGCGGTAGAAATTCGCAAACCCCAAAAAATCTCTGGAGCTGCAATCTCGTGCCGGGCTGGGCCCATTCCAGAACCGCTCTAACCTTCTCCTGGTCCATCCTAATCTCTCCCCTGGAGATGATGTACCCGAGAAAGGATGTCGTGTGGGCGTGAAACTCGCACTTCTCGGCCTTCACGAACAGGCGATTCTCCAACAATCGCTGCAGAACCTGCCGGACATGCTGGACGTGGTCGGAAGGTTCCTTCGAGAAGATCAGAATGTCATCCAGGTAAACAAACACAAAGAGACCGATCATATCTCTCAGGACGTCGTTCACCATACTCTGGAATACCGCTGGAGCATTGGTCAGTCCAAACGGCATCACCTGATACTCAAGTGACCCATCGGTGTATTGAAACCCGTCAACCACTCGTCTCCCTCTCTGATCCGGACCATGTGATACGCATTGCGTAGGTCTAGCTTGGTGAACACCGTAGCACCCTGTAAGGAGTCGAAGGCAGAACTCATCAAGGGCAGGGGATACTTGTTCTTGACCGTGATGTCATTCAAACCCCGATAATCAATACACGGTCGAAGAGAGCCATCCTTCTTCCCCACAAAGAAGAATCCTGCCCCCAGGGGTGATGACGAGGGACGAACGAGACCAGCAGCTAGGGACTCCTTGATGTAGGTCTCCAAAGCCTCACGTTCAGGGCGGGAAATACTGTATAACCTTCCCTTGGGGTAGACAGCTCCAGGGAACAGGTTGATGGCACAATCGTATGGTCGGTGGGGAGGGAGTGACAGAGCCTTCTGCTTACTGAACACTTCCCCCAAATCGTGATATGTCTCGGGAACCAGGGACAAATCTGGGGGTTTAGCCTCAATCACCTGACTGGGAACCGAATGGGGACAGGCAGTCTTGAGACAGTTAGCATGACAATCAAGGCTCCAACTCGTTACCTTGCCCGTCACCCAATCGAACGTGGGATTGTGTTCCCTTCAGCCAGGGGTATCCAAGGACCAGAGGAACATGGGAAGACGGCAGAATGAAGAATGAAATCATCTCCGAATGATTCCCCGACAACAGCATCTTAACCGGTTCAGTCCTCATCGTGATACGCGTTGCCAGACTACTGCCGTTCAGAGTGGTCGCTTCAATGGCTTCCGGCAATTGCTCCTTGGAAAGCCCCAGCTGTTCCACCAACTCGGCATCAAGAAAGCTTCCATCGGCACCTGAATCGATAAAGCGTTAATCGCTAAGCTCTGATTCCTGTTCACAAGGGTAGCCGGGAAACGGGGTCTGACAGAGGTACTGAGAGGTTGAAACTGGCTCGCTAAAAGTCCTCCCAACTTTAGCGAGCCGGGCAGTTGACGACCGCCGGGAACAAGTGGAGATGTAATGTCCCGAGCTACCACAGTAGAGGCAGCAGTTGGTCTTACGTCTATGTTGACGCTCCTCCTTGGTTAACCCGTGCCGCCCCACTTGCATGGGTTCAGAATCGGAGAGAGGACCTCTCCACTAATCCTTTGTGGTGGAGAATGATCGACGTGTTCTGGTCCACCACCCGACCCGACTGGGAACTGAGAAGCTGATCGATTGGACGGACCCCATTGCTTCTCCCTCCTTCGCTCTCGGACTCGATTATCCACCCGAATAGACAAGGCTACCAAGCTGTCCAGGTCACTAGGCTCCGGATAGGAGATCAACTCATCCTTGAGCTGCTCCGACAGACCCTGGTAAAAGGCCGCTTGCAGAGACTCCTCATTCCACCCACTCTCCACAGCCAACGTCTTGAACTCGATCACGAAGTCGGCCACGCTACGAGTTCCTTGGTGAAGCGAAAACAGGCGCCTAGCTGCGTCCCTCCCTCGGACGGAATGGTCGAAGAGCTTCCTCATCTCGGCCGTGAACCCCTGGTATGAAGCCATGCAGGGGTCTTGTCGATTCCCAAACGGCTGAAGCCCACTCCAGCGCTCGACCACGCAGCAACTCAATCACAAAGGCTATCCTAGCCTTGTCTGTGGCATAAGAGTAGGGCTGTAGATCGAACACTAATCCACACTGCATAAGGAAGGAACGGCATCTTCCCAGCTCCCCTCATATTTATCCGGCGTCGGAACCTTGGGCTCACGGAAGGACACAGCTCCAGAAGCGGCAGGCGAGATGGGTGAAACCGGTAGTGGATCCTCCACCGGAAACTTGCGTTGGTTCTGGACCTCCGTCAGACCGGTAGAAAGGTTCCGAACTGACAACGCGATCTCCTGTAGTACCGTGCTATGATGGCCCAACATCTTCTCCTGATGGGTAATGGCATGGCGAACAGAGTCCAGGTCCGCTGGGTTCATTACTGGCCGGGATCGTTCTGTCACGAGTTACAAAGCCAGAACCCAGAAGCAGACCAGGACAAGGTAAGTTGAAACGAAGGTGAGTGTTTATTTACAAATTCAAGAGTGATGCTGAATAATCCAGGGAACAGAGCGGGCGGCGTTGATTAGTTGTTGGGGGTGCAGTGGTTGATCCCATCATGGCTCGGCAGCCGCCGACCACCAGGCAGAGGTTGGATGAAGGTTCCGGACGAGTGACTGCAGATGGAACAAAACGGAGGTAAGTAAACAACAAACCAACAAGGTGCAAAACAACAAAACTAACGCTAGACGCTCTAAGACTGATACTCTGGTAAACCTACTGTTCATGGCTAACGATCCGGCAGGGAATGGATGTTAGGCCAGAGCCTAAGAAGGGTGATGATCAGGACCAGGTGTGCAGATTGCTGATGGGATGCAGGTGCGGAAATCAAGAGAGCTCCCCGGAGCGTTCCAGAACCCTCGGGAAACTGGAGATCACGAGCAGAAAACTAGTCCACAGACAGGACCCGACTCAGACTGCCGGGATCGTTACACTACATGTCATATTAAACAGGATATAAACACTCTAAATAGTCTACATGTCATATTAAACAGGATATAAACACTCTAAATAGTCTACATGTCATATTAAACAGGATATAAACACTAAATAGTCTACATGTCATATTAAACAGGATATAAACACTCTAAATAGTCTACATGTCATATTAAACAGGATATAAACACTCTAAAATAGTCTACATGTCATATTAAACAGGATATAAACACTCTAAATAGTCTACATGTCATATTAAACAGGATATAAACACTCTAAATAGTCTACATGTCATATTAAACAGGATATAAACACTCTAAATAGTCTACATGTCATATTAAACAGGATATAAACACTCTAAATAGTCTACATGTCTTATTAAACAGGATATAAACACTCTAAATAGTCTACATGTCTTATTAAACAGGATATAAACACTCTAAATAGTCTACATGTCTTATTAAACAGGATATAAACACTCTAAATAGTCTACATGTCATATTAAACAGGATATAAACACTCTAAATAGTCTACATGTCATATTAAACAGGATATAAACACTCTAAATAGTCTACATGTCATATTAAACAGGATATAAACACTCTAAATAGTCTACATGTCATATTAAACAGGATATAAACACTCTAAATAGTCTACATGTCATATTAAACAGGATATAAACACTCTAAATAGTATACATGTCATATTAAACAGGATATAAACACTCTAAATAGTCTACATGTCATATTAAACAGGATATAAACACTAAATAGTCTACATGTCATATTAAACAGGATATAAACACTCTAAATAGTCTACATGTCATATTAAACAGGATATAAACACTCTAAATAGTCTACATGTCATATTAAACAGGATATAAACACTCTAAATAGTCTACATGTCATATTAAACAGGATATAAACACTCTAAATAGTCTACATGTCATATTAAACAGGATATAAACACTCTAAATAGTCTACATGTCATATTAAACAGGATATAAACACTAAATAGTCTACATGTCATATTAAACAGGATATAAACACTCTAAATAGTCTACATGTCATATTAAACAGGATATAAACACTCTAAATAGTCTACATGTCATATTAAACAGCATATAAACACTCTAAATAGTCTACATGTCATATTAAACAGGATATAAACACTCTAAATAGTCTACATGTCATATTAAACAGCATATAAACACTCTAAATAGTCTACATGTCATATTAAACAGGATATAAACACTCTAAATAGTCTACATGTCATATTAAACAGGATATAAACACTCTAAATAGTCTACATGTCATATTAAACAGGATATAAACACTCTAAATAGTCTACATGTCATATTAAACAGGATATAAACACTCTAAATAGTCTACATGTCATATTAAACAGGATATAAACACTCTAAATAGTATACATGTCATATTAAACAGGATATAAACACTCTAAATAGTCTACATGTCATATTAAACAGGATATAAACACTAAATAGTCTACATGTCATATTAAACAGCATATAAACACTCTAAATAGTCTACATGTCATATTAAACAGGATATAAACACTCTAAATAGTCTACATGTCATATTAAACAGGATATAAACACTCTAAATAGTCTACATGTCATATTAAACAGGATATAAACACTCTAAATAGTCTACATGTCATATTAAACAGGATATAAACACTCTAAATAGTCTACATGTCATATTAAACAGGATATAAACACTCTAAATAGTCTACATGTCATATTAAACAGGATATAAACACTCTAAATAGTCTACATGTCATATTAAACAGGATATAAACACTCTAAATAGTCTACATGTCATATTAAACAGGATATAAACACTCTAAATAGTCTACATGTCATATTAAACAGGATATAAACACTCTAAATAGTCTACATGTCATATTAAACAGGATATAAACACTCTAAATAGTCTACATGTCATATTAAACAGGATATAAACACTCTAAATAGTCTACATGTCATATTAAACAGGATATAAACACTCTAAATAGTCTACATGTCATATTAAACAGGATATAAACACTCTAAATAGTCTACATGTCATATTAAACAGGATATAAACACTCTAAATAGTCTACATGTCATATTAAACAGGATATAAACACTCTAAATAGTCTACATGTCATATTAAACAGGATATAAACACTAAATAGTCTACATGTCATATTAAACAGCATATAAACACTCTAAATAGTCTACATGTCATATTAAACAGGATATAAACACTCTAAATAGTCTACATGTCATATTAAACAGGATATAAACACTCTAAATAGTCTACATGTCATATTAAACAGGATATAAACACTCTAAATAGTCCACATGTCATATTAAACAGGATATAAACACTCTAAATAGTCTACATGTCATATTAAACAGGATATAAACACTCTAAATAGTCTACATGTCATATTAAACAGGATATAAACACTCTAAATAGTCTACATGTCATATTAAACAGGATATAAACACTCTAAATAGTCTACATGTCATATTAAACAGCATATAAACACTCTAAATAGTCTACATGTCATATTAAACAGGATATAAACACTCTAAATAGTCTACATGTCATATTAAACAGCATATAAACACTCTAAATAGTCTACATGTCATATTAAACAGGATATAAACACTCTAAATAGTCTACATGTCATATTAAACAGGATATAAACACTCTAAATAGTCTACATGTCATATTAAACAGGATATAAACACTCTAAATAGTCTACATGTCATATTAAACAGGATATAAACACTCTAAATAGTCTACATGTCATATTAAACAGGATATAAACACTCTAAATAGTCTACATGTCATATTAAACAGGATATAAACACTCTAAAATAGTCTACATGTCATATTAAACAGGATATAAACACTCTAAATAGTCTACATGTCATATTAAACAGCATATAAACACTCTAAATAGTCTACATGTCATATTAAACAGGATATAAACACTCTAAATAGTCTACATGTCATATTAAACAGGATATAAACACTCTAAATAGTCTACATGTCATATTAAACAGGATATAAACACTCTAAATAGTCTACATGTCATATTAAACAGGATATAAACACTCTAAATAGTCTACATGTCATATTGAACAGGATATAAACACTCTAAATAGTCTACATGTCATATTAAACAGGATATAAACACTCTAAATAGTCTACATGTCATATTAAACAGGATATAAACACTCTAAATAGTCTACATGTCATATTAAACAGGATATAAACACTCTAAATAGTCTACATGTCATATTAAACAGGATATAAACACTCTAAATAGTCTACATGTCATATTAAACAGGATATAAACACTCTAAATAGTCTACATGTCATATTAAACAGCATATAAACACTCTAAATAGTCTACATGTCATATTAAACAGGATATAAACACTCTAAATAGTCTACATGTCATATTAAACAGGATATAAACACTCTAAATAGTCTACATGTCATATTAAACAGGATATAAACACTCTAAATAGTCTACATGTCATATTAAACAGGATATAAACACTCTAAATAGTCTACATGTCATATTAAACAGGATATAAACACTCTAAATAGTCTACATGTCATATTAAACAGGATATAAACACTCTAAATAGTCTACATGTCATATTAAACAGGATATAAACACTCTAAATAGTCTACATGTCATATTAAACAGGATATAAACACTCTAAATAGTCTACATGTCATATTAAACAGGATATAAACACTCTAAATAGTCTACATGTCATATTAAACAGGATATAAACACTCTAAATAGTCTACATGTCATATTAAACAGCATATAAACACTCTAAATAGTCTACATGTCATATTAAACAGGATATAAACACTCTAAATAGTCTACATGTCATATTAAACAGGATATAAACACTCTAAATAGTCTACATGTCATATTAAACAGGATATAAACACTCTAAATAGTCTACATGTCATATTAAACAGGATATAAACACTCTAAATAGTCTACATGTCATATTAAACAGGATATAAACACTCTAAATAGTCTACATGTCATATTAAACAGGATATAAACACTCTAAATAGTCTACATGTCATATTAAACAGGATATAAACACTCTAAATAGTCTACATGTCATATTAAACAGGATATAAACACTCTAAATAGTCTACATGTCATATTAAACAGGATATAAACACTCTAAATAGTCTACATGTCATATTAAACAGCATATAAACACTCTAAATAGTCTACATGTCATATTAAACAGGATATAAACACTCTAAATAGTCTACATGTCATATTAAACAGGATATAAACACTCTAAATAGTCTACATGTCATATTAAACAGGATATAAACACTCTAAATAGTCTACATGTCATATTAAACAGGATATAAACACTCTAAATAGTCTACATGTCGTATTAAACAGGATATAAACACTCTAAATAGTCTACATGTCGTATTAAACAGGATATAAACACTCTAAATAGTCTACATGTCATATTAAACAGGATATAAACACTCTAAATAGTCTACATGTCATATTAAACAGGATATAAACACTCTAAATAGTCTACATGTCATATTAAACAGGATATAAACACTCTAAATAGTCTACATGTCATATTAAACAGGATATAAACACTCTAAATAGTCTACATGTCATATTAAACAGGATATAAACACTCTAAATAGTCTACATGTCATATTAAACAGGATATAAACACTCTAAATAGTCTACATGTCATATTAAACAGGATATAAACACTCTAAATAGTCTACATGTCATATTAAACAGGATATAAACACTCTAAATAGTCTACATGTCATATTAAACAGGATATAAACACTCTAAATAGTCTACATGTCATATTAAACAGGATATAAACACTCTAAATAGTCTACATGTCATATTAAACAGGATATAAACACTCTAAATAGTCTACATGTCATATTAAACAGGATATAAACACTCTAAATAGTCTACATGTCATATTAAACAGGATATAAACACTCTAAATAGTCTACATGTCATATTAAACAGGATATAAACACTCTAAATAGTCTACATGTCATATTAAACAGGATATAAACACTCTAAATAGTCTACATGTCATATTAAACAGGATATAAACACTCTAAATAGTCTACATGTCATATTAAACAGGATATAAACACTCTAAATAGTCTACATGTCATATTAAACAGGATATAAACACTCTAAATAGTCTACATGTCGTATTAAACAGGATATAAACACTCTAAATAGTCTACATGTCATATTAAACAGGATATAAACACTCTAAATAGTCTACATGTCATATTAAACAGGATATAAACACTCTAAATAGTCTACATGTCATATTAAACAGGATATAAACACTCTAAATAGTCTACATGTCGTATTAAACAGGATATAAACACTCTAAATAGTCTACATGTCATATTAAACAGGATATAAACACTCTAAATAGTCTACATGTCATATTAAACAGCATATAAACACTCTAAATAGTCTACATGTCATATTAAACACGATATAAACACTCTAAATAGTCTACATGTCATATTAAACAGCATATAAACACTCTAAATAGTCTACATGTCATATTAAACAGGATATAAACACTCTAAATAGTCTACATGTCATATTAAACAGGATATAAACACTCTAAATAGTCTACATGTCATATTAAACAGGATATAAACACTCTAAATAGTCTACATGTCATATTAAACAGGATATAAACACTCTAAATAGTCTACATGTCATATTAAACAGGATATAAACACTCTAAATAGTCTACATGTCATATTAAACAGGATATAAACACTCTAAATAGTATACATGTCATATTAAACAGGATATAAACACTCTAAATAGTCCACATGTCATATTAAACAGGATATAAACATAAATAGTCTACATGTCATATTAAACAGCATATAAACACTCTAAATAGTCTACATGTCATATTAAACAGGATATAAACACACTAAATAGTCTACATGTCATATTAAACAGGATATAAACACTCTAAATAGTCTACATGTCATATTAAACAGGATATAAACACTCTAAATAGTCTACATGTCATATTAAACAGGATATAAACACTCTAAATAGTCTACATGTCATATTAAACAGGATATAAACACTAAATAGTCTACATGTCATATTAAACATGATATAAACACTCTAAATAGTCTACATGTCGTATTAAACAGGATATAAACACTCTAAATAGTCTACATGTCATATTAAACAGGATATAAACACTCTAAATAGTCTACATGTCATATTAAACAGGATATAAACACTCTAAATAGTCTACATGTCATATTAAACAGGATATAAACACTAAATAGTCTACATGTCATATTAAACAGGATATAAACACTCTAAATAGTCTACATGTCATATTAAACAGGATATAAACACTCTAAATAGTCTACATGTCATATTAAACAGGATATAAACACTCTAAATAGTCTACATGTCATATTAAACAACATATAAACACTCTAAATAGTCTACATGTCTTATTAAACAGCATATAAACACTCTAAATAGTCTACATGTCATATTAAACAGGATATAAACACTCTAAATAGTCTACATGTCATATTAAACAGGATATAAACACTCTAAATAGTCTACATGTCATATTAAACAGGATATAAACACTCTAAATAGTCTACATGTCATATTAAACAGCATATAAACACTCTAAATAGTCTACATGTCATATTAAACAGGATATAAACACTAAATAGTCTACATGTCATATTAAACAGGATATAAACACTCTAAAAAGTCTACATGTCATATTAAACAGGATATAAACACTCTAAATAGTCTACATGTCATATTAAACAGGATATAAACACTCTAAATAGTCTACATGTCATATTAAACAGGATATAAACACTCTAAATAGTCTACATGTCATATTAAAGAGGATATAAACACTCTAAATAGTCTACATGTCATATTAAACAGGATATAAACACTCTAAATAGTCTACATGTCGTATTAAACAGGATATAAACACTCTAAATAGTCTACATGTCATATTAAACAGGATATAAACACTCTAAATAGTCTACATGTCATATTAAAGAGGATATAAACACTCTAAATAGTCTACATGTCATATTAAACAGGATATAAACACTCTAAATAGTCTACATGTCGTATTAAACAGGATATAAACACTCTAAATAGTCTACATGTCGTATTAAACAGGATATAAACACTCTAAATAGTCTACATGTCATATTAAACAGGATATAAACACTCTAAATAGTCTACATGTCATATTAAACAGGATATAAACACTCTAAATAGTCTACATGTCATATTAAACAGGATATAAACACTCTAAATAGTCTACATGTCAGTATTAAACAGGATATAAACACTCTAAATAGTCTACATGTCGTATTAAACAGGATATAAACACTCTAAATAGTCACATGTCATATTAAACAGGATATAAACACTCTAAAATAGTCTACATGTGTATTAAACAGGATATAAACACTCTAAATAGTCTACATGTCGTATTAAACAGGATATAAACACTCTAAATAGGTCAGGAGACAGACAGGGAGCCTAAGAAGGAACAAAAATGAATTATTTAGGATATATTGTTTAAATAATTTCAAGGCTATAACCTACAAAGAAATACATTGTGAAGCATTAGCGAGTGCAACACACTAGACTGGTAGGGACAGAAAGCGCTCAGCATTTAAACAACATTTAGTTGGATTAAATCATTATAGTCTATAAAATTGAACCAAACGTTTGAGATCAGATTTTTAGTTTTTGCTACAATGACACACTTAGTTATCTACCCACCTTGTTCCTTTCTTTTAGCATGTGCACCTAGTAAGGACTCCATCATGCTTTCAGGAGACGTGTCTTTTCAGATTCCACCAGGATTATTTAGTCGTGGACACTGCTCTCAATTTCAATTCAATTTAAGGGCTTTTTTGGCAAAGCAAGTGAAATAAACAATAAATATTAACAGTAAACATTACACTCAGAAGTTCCAAAATAATAAAGACATTTCAAATGTCATATTATGTATATATACAGTGTTGTAACAATGTGCAAATTGTTAAAGTACAAATCGGAAAAGAAATCAACATAAATATGGGTTGTATTTACAATGGTGTTTGTTCTTCACTGATTGCCCTTTTTCTTGTGGCAACAGGTCACAGATCTTGCTGCTGTGATGGCACACTGTGGTATTTCACCCAGTAGATAAGGGAGTTTATCAAAATTGGGTTTGGTATGTGTAATCTGAGCGAAATATGTGTTTCTAATATGGTCATACATTTGGCAGGAGGTTAGGAAGTGCAGATCAGTTTCCACCTCATTTTGTGGGCAGTGTGCCCATAGCCTGTCTTCTCTTGAGAGCCAGGTCTGCCTACGGCGGCCTTTCTCAATAGCAAGGCTATGATCACTGAGTCTGTACATAGTCAAAGCTTTCCTTAAGTTTGGGTCAGTCACAGTGGTCAGGTGTTCTGCCACTGTGTACTTTCTGTTTAGGGCCAAATAGTTATCTCTCTGTCTCTCTGTCTCTCTCTGTCTCTCTCTGTCTCTCTCTGTCTCTCTCTCACACTCTCTCTATTTATATCTTTCTCACACTCTCTCTATTTCTCTCTCTCTCTCTGTCTCTCTCTCTCACACACACACATTTCAGAGATGCTCAACTCCTCTCTCTCTCTCTCTCTCTCTCTCTCTCTCTCTCTCTCTCTCTCTCTCTCTTCTCTCTCTCTCTCTCTCTCTCTCTCTCTCTCTCTCTCTCTCTCTCTCTCTCTCTCCCCACACACACAGGCACACATCTATGATAAATGAACCCATTAAGACCAAGACCTTTACCAGTGAAATGAGGAATTAAAATAGAAGTCCAGGAATTATAAATAAGATCCTGGATGAAGACATGTCATAAGACTTGCTGTCAAACCCTAGCCCAGTGTAAAATATATTGCATCATAAATTCTAAGGGTTAGTAAGTTTTCACTGGGAGTCTTTCCCCTCTCTACATACTGTATGTAGACCTGAGTTAGTCTGTACTGTACTATGGTGTCAAGCAGGAGTGAATCAGTTAGTCTGTTCTGTACTATGGTGTCAAGCAGGAGTGAATCAGTTAGTCTGTACTGTACTATGGTGTCAAGCAGGAGTGAATCAGTTAGTCTGTACTGTACTATGGTGTCAAGCAGGAGTGAATCAGTTAGTCTGTACTGTACTATGGTGTCAAGCAGGAGTGAATCAGTTAGTCTGTACTGTACTATGGTGTCAACCAGGAGTGAATCAGTTAGTCTGTACTGTACTATGGTGTCAAGCAGGAGTGAATCAGTTAGTCTGTACTGTACTATGGTGTCAAGCAGGAGTGAATCAGTTAGTATGTACTGTACTATGGTGTCAAGCAGGAGTGAATCAGTTAGTCTGTACTGTACTATGGTGTCAAGCAGGAGTGAATCAGTTAGTCTGTACTGTACTATGGTGTCAACCAGGAGTGAATCAGTTAGTCTGTACTGTACTATGGTGTCAAGCAGGAGTGAATCAGTTAGTCTGTACTGTACTATGGTGTCAAGCAGGAGTGAATCAGTTAGTCTGTACTGTACTATGGTGTCAAGCAGGAGTGAATCAGTTAGTATGTACTGTACTATGGTGTCAAGCAGGAGTGAATCAGTTAGTCTGTACTGTACTATAGTGTCAAGCAGGAGTGAATCAGTTAGTCTGTACTGTACTATGGTGTCAAGCAGGAGTGAATCAGTTAGTCTGTACTGTACTATGGTGTCAAGCAGGAGTGAATCAGTTAGTCTGTACTGTACTATGGTGTCAAGCAGGAGTGAATCAGTTAGTCTGTACTGTACTATGGTGTCAAGCAGGAGTAAATCAGTTAGTCTGTACTGTACTATAGTGTCAAGCAGGAGTGAATCAGTTAGTATGTACTGTACTATGGTGTCAAGCAGGAGTGAATCAGTTAGTCTGTACTGTACTATGGTGTCAAGCAGGAGTGAATCAGTTAGTCTGTACTGTACTATGGTGTCAAGCAGGAGTGAATCAGTTAGTCTGTACTGTACTATGGTGTCAGGCAGGAGTGAATCAGTTAAAAAGGGGAAATGGTCATCTTTGCGGGGGGCTAGCTAGCAGTTACGCCCTATGCCGTAATGTGTTCAGGTTCAAGTTTTAAATATAGTTTCAGAACTATATTTATTCACAGGTTTGTGTTGTTTCTGAAGCATGTGTTACTGAGAAATGGTTATATTCTCTGTGGCTAGTTAGCAGTTACTACTTATGCCATATTTATCATGACATTTGCCTGCCAACCATTTGTGTCCTTCCCGAGGTGAACGTCTCAAACAGCGTGTTTTTCAGCAGGCCTAGTGTTTCTGAGACTATCCAAGTGTGAAAATCTAAAAATGTTAATACTTTCTAATCATCTGCATCTGTTCTCCTGTGTCAAAATTAACCTCAGTGTTTCTCCCAATCAGTGAAATGACAGGGCATTCATTTAATGAACACGGGCCCATGCCAAACGGTGCACTACTTTTGACCAGGACTCATATCACTGTATAAGGAATATGGTGCCATTTGGGGCATAACCCAATGTGTTGTTGTTTTTTTGGCATCTCTTTTCCCAATTACACATAATCAACCTCCCAAAAGGTTAGAAAGACAGAAAAAAACACATCTCCACCACATGACTCCACGTGGTTCCTGTTGGAAAGAGTCAAGGGGTTTAGTGAATAATTGTGTGTGTGTGTGTGTGTGTGTGTGCTGTGTGTTTGTTTCTGTGTGTGTGTGTCTCTGTGTGTGTGTGTGTGTGTGTGTGTCTGTGTGTGTGTGTGTGTGTGTCTGTGTGTGTGTATCACCACATATTATGACAGCCACAGACAGAGAACCAATGTGGTGAGGCTCTCTCTAATCATTATAGTAAATTACACAATCAGATCCCCACTGTTCTCCACATTCTGTGTCAGTGTGTGTGTGTGTGTGTGTGTGTGTGTGTGTGTGTGTGTGCAGTGTGTGTGTGTGTGTATGTGTGTGTGTGTGTGTGTGTGTGTGTGTGTGTGTGTGTGTGTGTGTTTGTGTCACATCCCCACTGTTCTCCATGTCTCTATTGTAATAAAGTCATACATTATAATTGTGTTGCATCCTGTTTTCTTTACACTAGACGGATACATTTTGTCACAGATTTGTATTGTTTTTGAGATATCAAATAGAAGGATCTCCAGATGATTCCTTTTACACACAAGATATATTTGACTTCATATCATTGGTTATATATTTAGAATATAAATATTTGACTTCATATCATTGGTTATATATTTAGAATAGATATATTTGACTTCCTTTCATTGGTTATATATTTAGTATAGATATATTTGACTTCGTATCACTTCATATTCAAGCAGACCACCATAGTCCCTGTGACCAAGAACACCAAGATAACCTGCCTAAATGACTACAGACCCGTAGCACTCACGTCTGTAGCCATGAAGTGCTTTGAGGCTGGTCATGGCTCACATCAACACCATTATCCCAGAAACCCTAGACCCACTCCAATTTGCATACCGCCCCAACAGATCCACAGATGATGCAATCTCTATTGCACTCCACTGCCCTCTCCCACCTGGACAAGAGGAACACCTACGTGAGAATGCTGTTCATTGACTACAGCTCAGCGTTCAACACCATAGTGCCCTCAAAGCTCATCACTAAGCTAAGGACCCTGGGACTAAACACCTCCCTCTGCAACTGGATCCTGGACTTCCTGACGGGCTGCCCCCAGGTGGTAAGGGTAGGTAACAACACATCTGCCACGCTGATCCTCAACACGGGAACCCCTCAGGGGTGCGTGCTCAGTCCCCTCCTGTACTCCCTGTTCACCCATGACTGCATGGCCAGGCACGACTCCAACACCATCATTAAGATTGCCGACGACACAACAGTGGTAGGCCTGATCACCGACGACGATGAGACAGCCTTTAGGGAGGAGGTCAGAGACCTGGCCATGTGGTGCCAGGATAACAACCTCTCCCTCAACGTGATCAAGACAATTCTCATCGACGGGCTGTAGTGGAACAGGTTGAGCTTCATGTTCCTTGGTGTCCACATCACAACAAACTATCATGGTCCAAACACACCAAGACAGTCGTGAAGAGGGCACGACAAAGCCTGTTCCCCCTCAGGAGACTGAAAAGATTTGGCATGGGTCCTCAGATCCTCAAAACATTCTACAGCTGCACCATTGAGAGCATCCTGACTGGTTGCATCACCGCCTGGTTTGGCAACTGCTCGGCCTCCGACCGCAAGGCACTACCGAGGGTAGTGCGTACGGCCCAGTACATCACTGGGGCAAAGCTCCCTGCCATCCAGGACCTCTATACCAGGCGGCGTCAGAGGAAAGTCCTAAAAACTGTCAAAGACTCCAGCCACCTTAGTCATAGACTGTTCTCTCTGCTACCGCACGGCAAGCGGTACCAGAGCGCCAAGTCTAGGTCCAAAAGGCTTCTTAACAGCTTCTAGCCCCAAGCCATAAGACTCCTGAACAGCTAATCATGGCTACCAGGACTATTTGCATTGCCCCCCCACCCCCCACCCCCCACCCCCTCTTTTACGCTGCTGCTACTCTGTTTATTATCTATGCATAGTCACTTTAACTCTACCTACATTTACATATTACCTAAATTACCTCGACTAACCGGTGCCCCCGATTGACTCTGTACCGGTACCCCCCTGTATATAGCCTCCCCTAATGTTATTTAATTTTATTGCTGCTCTTTAATTATTTGATATCTTTATTTCTTATCTATTTTTTACTTAACACTTTTTTATTCTTTCTTAAAACTGAATTGTTGGTTAAGGGCTTGCAAGTAAACGTTTTCACTGTAAGGTCTACTACACCTGCTGTATTCGGCGCATGTGGCAAATAAAATGTGATTTGATTTGATTTATTTAGTATAGATATATTTGACCTCATATCATTGGTTATATATTTAATATAGCCAATTAAATGAGGGGGTGTCAGAGAGTACATTCTTTATTTCCCTGGACACCTTTTGGCACAGCGTGTGTGTGTGTGTGTGTGTGTGTGCGTGTGTGTGTGTGTGTGTGTGCGCATTTGAAATATTTACCTGAATTCTTTACCACCCCAATAAATGTGTCACTACCAAAACATTGTGAAAAAAGTAGCAATAAAGAGAGAACTGTGCACAGTAGTGCATACTTTTGATTAACCTTCTATTACAGATTCATTTTGAGAAATTGTATTTGCATACCAAATTAACAAAATAGTAAACACGTGATTTTTAAACATGATTTTCAAAACCTTTCAATTTAATTTAAAGAAATATAATCTCTATTGTTCTCTGTAAAATGTTCAATGTTGATTGTATGAATCTGAAACTTGTTGATTGATTTAATTACTTACGCATCTAATTAATTATTTTTGTTAGATGTTGATCACTTTACATATCTTTATTTTGCCAAAATAACGGGCGTTTTGGTGTCAAGTCTAAATCATAGAGATAAATGGAGGACTCATTTTAGTATAGACGTTGCCATGGAGGCCTTCCACCATTTTAATGTAGTCCACTGGGTGTGGATTCCTATGTGTTGGGAGCGATCAGCCAATGATCAGAGAGCATTGCCTATGGTTTGTAAACCAAAGACTAAGGTGTCCCGAGTGGCGCAGTGGTCTAAGGCGCTGCATTGCAGTGCTAGCTGTTCCACTAGAGATCCTGGTTCGAATCCAGGCTCTGTTGTAGCGGGCCACGACCGGGAGACCCATGGGGCGGCGCACAATTGGCCCAGGGTAGGGGAGGGAATGGCCGGCAGGGATGTAGCTCAGTTGATAGAGCATGGCGTTTGCAACGCCAGGGTTGTGGGTTCGATTCCCATGGGGGGCCAGTATAAAAAAAATAAAAAATAAAAATAAAGGGTATTCACTAACTGTAAGTCGCTCTGGATAAGAGCGTCTGCTAAATGACTAAAATGTAAAATGTTGATAGACAGCATCTTGAGGGGTATTTGATTCAATGGCTCGAACGGCGACTTACATAGCGCTTCGAGTACCAAAGCCAAATCCCACTGAGGAAGCGTGACTCTAGGTGTTGGCCTAAGTCGCCGCGTTCCTAATAGGAAGCGTTTCACTAGAGGGTGACTAAAGACATTGTCTCTGCCAAAACCCTCATGACAAGCTGAAATCGCTGCTGCAAACACTCTAATCGTGGCAGGCGATTTTTGCTTATGAAACATGAGCTGCAGAAAAGAGAGAATACTCTCCACCTGACAGCTCATGGGGTCCACACCTTGTGTGACACACCATCGTGAAAACACGTTCCATCTACTGGCATACATCTTAGAAGTGGAACTGGCACATGAACCCTGTATGGTCCTGATCACTGCATCAGATAACCCACGGCGCTCTAGCCTGTCCCTCTCAGCAGCCAGGCCTTCAGTGGTTGGCCGATTATGGGCAATTTCCCTATCGTGCCAGCCGCCTGAGATAACAGCGTCCCGTCGATGTGGAATTGGCCAAGGTGGCGCAATCAACATCTGACTCATCTCCGCAAACCACAGAGCCCCCGGGCGATCGGGCGCTATCAGTATCACTGACAGCCCCCTGACCTCACCCTGGCTAGCAGTGGGAGAATGCAGGACAGCGGAGGAATGCATACAGGAGAACTCTCGGCCACGGTTGGTGCGCAAAGGCGTCCCTTCCCAGTGGCGGTTCGTCCTGTTCCCTCAGAGAGAACCACGAGGACATTGCGCGTTCACGCGTGACGCGAATAGGTCCACCCTCGGCTCTCCCGAATTGTTCCCAAATCTGGAGAACAATGTCTGGATGCAGACACCACTCGTCGTCTCGAGGACCCCCCTCTGACATGACGTCTGCTCCTACGTTCAAGTGCCCGGAATGTGTGCTGCTCTCAATGAGCGAAGGTGCTCGTGAGCCCACAGCCACAATTCCTCCTGCCGCCCGATGGAGAGCAGGAGGCCTGACTCCACCCTGGCGATTTATGTGGGCTACTGTGGTCCGGTTGTCTCGACCAGACCAGCACATCGCGACCACGAAGGGTAGACGCCGAAGTGGGTCAGAACCAGTCGAACCGTTTCCAACTCCAGGAGGTTGATGTGACGACCTGATTGAGGCCACACACCTCTTATCGCTTGTGTCTGACATGTCCCTCCCCATCCCGTCAGGGACGCATCCGTGAATACTGGGATGTGAGAGGACACCTTTCCTACTCGGGACTCCGTCGTGAGACACGAGTTTCTCCAATAGTTTAGGTCTGCACTGAGCGAGAGAGGGGGAACCACCACCAACCGATGACGTTGACGCAATGGGTCTAGTCTTAGTTAGGAACCATCGCTGCGTCCTGCGCATGTGCAGGAGTCCCAGCGTAACCACAGAGTGGGCTGACGACATGAGACCCAAAAGTGACATGATCGACAGCGCCGTCACCGTGTGATTCGGACGACACTTCCTTAGGGCTAGCAACAAGGCTACCCTTCGGGGGGTCAGAAGTCGAGCCCTCATCCTCACAGTGTCTAGCTGTATCCCCAGGTAGACAATCTGGATGAGTGGGCCAGGGCGCGCTCTTTCCAATTCACAGCGAACCCCAGACTTGTGAGATGCATCACTGTCTGTGTTGTGTGAGTGATCGCCAGCTCTGCTGACGGGGCGAGAACCAGTAGGTCGTCCAGGTAGGCTAGTAGCCGTATTCCCTGACGACTGCAGTTCCAATGCCGCCTCCACACACTTGGAAAATGTGCGAGGTGCCAGGCGTACCCAAATGGCATCCTGTGTATTCGTACGCCACCCCTTGAAAGGCGAACCGCAGAAACTTCCTGTGAAGCGGCTGAACCGGCACATGAAAGTCAGCGTCCTTTAGGTCTATGGTCGTACAAAGTCCCCTCTCTGGACACATTCCAGCAGACGTTTTGTCGTTCGGAAGGGCCGTTTGGTTATGCTCTCGTTGAGAATGCGTAAATCCAAAATCGGCCTCACTCCCCCCTCTTTTTGGGCACTAGAAATAAGGCGAATATAGGCCTTTGTTCCTTTGCTCCCGGGAACTACTGTCACCGCCTCCTTCGCCAATAGTTCCGTAATCTCTGTCATCAGAGCGGCCACTTTGTCTGGCATTTTCATCACCGTCTCCACCACTCCCCTGAACGGGGGTGGGGTCCGGTGGAATTGGAGAGCATAACCCTTCTGCAACGTCTGTTCTAGCCAGCGTGAGAGGGTGCAGCTTCTTCGCCACTGCCAGCAATGCAGAGAAGTGGCTGGGCGCGAAGCTGTGGTGCATCCAGTAGGAAGGACCTGTATTCCTCTATGGCCCTTACCGCCACTGTTCCCCAACATTAAAGTGGTGGAACAGCCCAAGGTGGGCCTCCCGTGAAAGGGAGAGGAAATGCGTTCTGAGAAAGAAAGAGGAGTAGGGACATCGGTTAAACCCGTAACCGTCGTATTCCTGCCCTCCTTGAACGCATCGCGGGTCTGAATTGCGCTGACCGAGGCCACAGCCTGCGGCAGGGCACCATCCCCAGCAAGCGATTGCGTCATCTTAGGTGAAGTCTGTAGTATGAGGTCTCTATGAGGTAAAAACAAGGCGGCGCCTTGATACCTTCTTAACTTTCACCTTCTGTGTGTGTTCAACTCTGCACCCCTGTTGGTTTGAGTCACGCTCAGTGTGGTGAGTATTAGCGCGTTCAAAGGGAAGTGGGGGCGCCGATACACTGGGCACCTTCGTGACCGTGGTAGTCGGGCCCTCCGTGAACGCAGCATGGGTCTGAATCGCACTAACCGAGACCTTAGTCTGCGATAGTGTGCCATCCCCAAATAGCGGCTGCGTCATCATGTCTCCTGACTGAGACTGCAGCCTGCTATGTGAGACACTCACTACAGCACTCCTAGGAGTCTGTAAAGTGAGGTCTTTATAAGGTACACTAATACCTTTTATATACCTGCCTTATGTGTGCATTCAGCAACGCACCATGGTGGGCTGAGCTGCACTCATAGTGGTAAGAGAGAGAGCGAGGAGTGAGGAAGGTCGAACGCTCTCGGATGTATTATGGAAAAGGGGCTCTTTTTTGACAGTGTCAAGTAGAGCCAACCCTTTATTACACACATCAACAAAAACATTCTCCTCCATACACTCAACGGTAGAGTGGGGGGACAGTGGGCTCGGTCACAGCAGGCGCTGTGCCGTCTTCCGTCTCTCCCCCTCGCCTGTCATAAACGGCGTCTCTTCTGGCCGCCCTTCGGGTGATGCCAGGATGACGCTTTAATGACCTCTCTCGCCGGCACCTCTGGCACTGCAGGGGGCGAGGCCCGCTCCCTTGCTGCTTGAGGCTGCCGTCTGACTCAAGCTGTAGCGAGAGTAACCGGCACGCCCTTCCTCATATCCACTTCCGGGTTGGAGGGAATGGGGGGCAGCTTAATCTCCCGCTGTTTAGCAGCCCACTCAATGAGACCTGAGAATTCAGGCACAGAGAGGCTGTGGCGTCATCATCCAGGGATGTAATGACCTCACAATTTCCCGAAGGAAAAGGGGTGTTAAACATCTGGGTCAGTGTAATGAATTGTTCCAATAGAATATTCATTTCTTCCCCAATAGCCCCTGTCATCTCCTGAGTCAGCGCCTTCAGATGATGCCTCAGAAGCTGAGACTAACACTGATAGCACATCCTCAAGAGGAATATCCTCCCTAAAAATGCCCAACGCTGCTTCCACTCCTTCAAAAAGGAGGCGCAGCTGGCGCATAGTGGGGGATTAATGAAGCTGTCCCTGGCGTGCTGTGTCCCTCAACCCACGAAACATATGTCGGGGGTCGACAGCCGCCAAGGGAACAGCGACATTGAGCTCTGAAAAGAGCTTTCGTTAAATACTTACCCTATGGATAAGCTTGGTGTGCTCATTGTAGGGACGTCGTCGATGATCTGGAAAATCGACGGCGTTTTCTTCCGAATCCTGAGTCTTCTCTTCGTCTCTTCTTGGCTTCTTCAGTCTAGTCCAGTCTCTGAAGAAAAAGGGAGGCTGATTGAGGGGGAGGCACCCCCTCTTATAGGGACACCTGTACTCCTATTGGCTGTAGGTGTGTGCATAATTTTGTCTCAGGCTGCTGCTGCCTTAGGGCAGAGGGTAAACCATTAGGAGCAGAGCTCCCCTATGGGGCGGAGCTCCACGTATAGAGAACGGCAGTGTATCAAATACTTGTTCTCCCCACTGTAGTTGGCTTATATGTTTGACTTGGTGGAGTGGAGCAGAGAGGGGGATGGGAGCAGAGAAGGGGATGGGAGGCTGATCATTGATTGGCTGTAGTGTAGGGTGTGTCATACAATGTATCAAAATTCCAACTGCTAGCTCAAAATCTCACTCAAATGTACCACTAATATGAAAATGTTCCACAGATTGTCTTGCAGAATACTATGCACTGACAAAACATTTAGTGTTACAAATCAAAGCTTAACATTAAAATATGTGATTTCAAATGACTAAATAAAATTCTGACAGGCCTGGATCAGGTGACCTCCACAGGTGACCTCCACAGAATGTTAACATTAGCCACAAATATCTGACTTCTGCAGAGTGCACAACCAAAAGTTTCACAGGTCAACACGTCTCTGCCCAGGGTTGCCATGTATGGTTTTTTTGTGGTTTATTGAGGTACTTTGGAAACTTTGCTGCAGGTGAAAAGTTTTGGTCGCTGGGTGCAAGGTTTTATACTACTTCTATATTGCAACTTTACCAACATGGCATTTTAAAACATTTATTAATTTCCCTGTAATCTGCTGAAATTGTGCTAGTTTTCAGGCTTTGAAGGCAGGTTTGAGTGACTTCTTAGAAATTAGCAATTGACCTGGCAAGCCTGTCTCTGCCTTGAGCACAATCACCAGTAAAGTAGCTGGGCAGCACCTTTTGAAGGAAGAGGAGGATGGTTGCTGATGTTTACATTCATGCAAGAAGGTAAGCTATTAACTAAACTGCTAACCAATATTTTAGCTAAAATTGGATTTGTATTTGGTGTATTGGCAAGCAATGCATGTTCCCGTTGTCTTTATTTTGAATTAATTAATGTTAGCTCACAAATGTCTTTCGGTGGAATCCAACATGCATTGACAATGTTGTGTCAGATATACTGCGTCATGACATTGAAATTGGTAGGCTTATCCAAACAATTCATAAATGTGCAATTGTTACTTTGCATGTTTCTACCTTATACTTATTTACCGCTTGCTAAGGTTAGCGTGCTAGCTAAGGGTTAGCGTGCTAGCTAAGGGTTAGCGCGTGCTAGCTAAGGGTTAGCGTGCTAGCTAAGGGTTAGCGTGCTAGCTAAGGGTTAGCGTGCTAGCTAAGGGTTAGCGTGCTAGCTAAGGGTTAGCGTGCTAGCTAAGGGTTAGCGTGCTAGCGATGCTAACGATGCTAGCTATGTTGGCAAGCTAGCTAATAAGTTTAGCATAATTGGTAAACATGTCTTTGATTCAGAATACATCAATACACTGTGGTTAACCCAATGTTACATGCATTGGAAAATAAAATTGCTAGTGTAACTTGAATTGGTTTACAAGCTAGCTAGAAAAGCCAGTTCCTTTTCATCTGTTTTGTCAAGCTATAAGCCTGCATGTGTGCTAAAATATTTAATTAAATCCCCTCATTAAATTAATATATTTAAGTTGCATCGCTAGCCCTGACATGTCTTTCCGAGCCTATTTAAATCCCGGGGAGACGGGGAAGTGGTTCCTACTGCTAGCATCCGAGCTGAAGCACTTTATGTACAGGATATGAAGGGTGTATTATAGAGATGTGTGTGTGTATATATAAGGGACGTCTACTCTTTAGTACTTCTATTTATTTAGATAGGTAAGCTTGTTTCTGTCTTCCAAAGCTTGTCTTGACGTGTATGTAATTGTATACTTTTATAAGGCATTGCATGTTAACTTTGACATTTTAAATGTATTTTTTGCTCTACTCTTCAACAGGTGAAAGACAGAAAAGTCGGCTTTGGTACCCTCCGGAAATCACGTGTCTAGACTCGCGCTCTCCTATGCACCTGCTGAGGCAAAGAGGGAGCTGAGAGTTTTGATGCTAGGGAGAGTGGTCTGTCTGTAAGGAGCGCCGCAGAAATTCTTTTTTCACCCGAGTTTTAAAGGAAAAGTCTTGGAATAGACAGAAAGGAATGGATTTCACGGTATCCCACCTCGGCTCTGTATTGATTATTCTCATTGCAGGTGTAGCCCATGGCCTGGAGATCACATCCCAGGGGCCCCACGTCCATAGAGAAGGCCAGCAGTGAGAGCGTCAAGCTGGACTGCCAGTTCTCTCTGGCCCCCGGGACTCTGGCCCCCTGGACATTGAATGGAGCCTGCTGGCCTCCGACAACCAGAAAGAGGATAAGTGGTGATCCTGTACTCTGGGGACAGGGCCTATGAGGACTACTACCCTGCAGTGAAGGGGCGGGCCCACTTCAACTCAGCCGACCCTAAGAATGGCGACGCCTCCATCAACCTAACGGGTCTAAAGTCTAGTGACACTGGGACCTATCATTGCAAGGTGAAGAAGGCCCGGGCATCCGCAGCAGGAAGATGCTGCTGACCGTCATGGTGAGGCCTTCCAAGCCCAGATGCTATGCCGAGGCCCCCACCCAGGAGGGTAAGGACGTGGTCCTGAGGTGTATGTCCAGTGAAGGTACCAACCCCTGCAGTACACCTGGGAGAAGACCAGCGACAACAAACTGCTGCCTGCCTCCGCCGTGCTAGACCCTGTGGGAGGCACCATGAACGTAAGGAACGCGTCCACCAGCTCCTCGGGAACCTACCGCTGCACAGCTAAGAACCGAGTGGGCATGGAGGAGTGTATTCTACAGCTTGGCATCACTCCCCCCAACACTGCTGGTATCATAGCTGGAGCCATCATCGCTGTTCTGCTGGCCCTCATCATCATCGCCATCATCCTCTTCTGCTGCTGTCGCGCCCGCAACAGGAAGAAGTATGAGAAGGGAGATCTCCTACGAGATCAGAGAGGACGTCCCCCCTCCGAAGAGCCGCGTGTCGACAGCCCGCTCCTTCACCAGCGTGGGCAGCCAGCGCTCCTCCCTGGGCTCCATGTCCCCCTCCAACCTGCACGAGTATGCCCTCAAGCCCCAGTACGACAAGATCCCCTCCGTGGAGGAGTACGAGAGGCCCCCCAGCCACGCACCCCTGCCCCCGCCCGTCGCCAGCAAGATGGCCGGCCCCAACCTCAGCCGCATGGGCGCCATCGCCGCATGATCCCCGCCCAGAACAGGGACGGCTCCATCGTGTAGTGGAAAGAAACAGAGAAAGTCTTTGTTGCCTGTACCCTGCTGATATAGAAACCACACGTCTTTGGCTCAACTTTAGTTAATCAAGTTATTGTTTGCGTGAAGCAGACAGATGAAAACCGTTAAGACCCTCAATGGACATTATATCCCAGACTTTTCAGTTTCCATAATATTTTCTAGTCTCATATTTTAATTAAGTTAAATATTTGATGTTGTGAATTTCCAATTGCAGTATATCTTAGTTTACTCCTAGAATAGTGGATATTAGTTCATTTCTAAGGAAGGGAATAGTTACTCTTCATGTGTTGTTAGCAGCCAAACTACTGGTATAGAAGTTGTGTAGGTGTTGCCTCTGGATTCTTCTCCACATAGTTAGATTTACACTAGTTTCACTATTGGTTGTCGCTTTCATCAACTAAGTACTACATACAGTAGATGCTCTCAAAAAAATATAAAGGCTTTTGTCTTGGTTCTGTTGTTTTTCCTGTTGATATACTGTTTTACCTACTTTAGTTGAATGAACTGATTGTCACTCTAGATAAGAGCATCTGCTAAACTAGAATACAAATGCACTGTCATTTACTTATTTTAAACATAAATGGTGAGCTATGATTGGCTAGCAGGTCCCCTTGGTTTTGAAGACATGTCACACAGCTTTGGGGAGAATTGTCAGGGGGTCTATCTGTCTGTGAGGAAGTCTGAGTCATAGAGAGAGATTGGTGTTTATCTTAGTTAGAATGTTAGAACATTCAGTCAC